>NC_039360.1:109153008-109453008 GCF_003573695.1 Papaver somniferum | reverse complement strand
GAAGAAGGAGGTACAACAACCTTACTAACAGGAGCAGTGGAAACAGACTGAGCGCTCCCCAATGAGGTGGGCGTAACATTGAAGGAGAAACTGTGAAGTGAAAGTACAACCCTTTTCTTCGACTGAGAGCCCGAGCTACTAACCTTCATCATGGGGGCAACACCCTTGGAAAACGAGCCACTCAATTGAAACGAAGTAGCAGGAGACGAAGGAAGACTCTTGGAAGCTACAACAACAGCCCCAGTAGTAGCCGAGGCAACATGCAATGCACCGCTAGGAGCAGAAAACAAGGGTACCTTTGGAAGCGAAGTAGGAGTTGGAGCTTGAACACTAAAAGGGCTCACCAGTGAGACATCACCACCAACTGGGAGGTTCTCACCCTCCACAGAACCAGCACGAATGGGGCTGGGTTTAGCCTTGTAAAAATCTTCCTCAATATCGTCCAAATGAGGGATGAGGCCAGTATCCTCAATGTTCTCCATATATTCATCATCCGGTACCTCCTCACCAGCCTTGGGATCCTCATCAGATTCCTCGAGATCAATAACAACCTTCAACTTTACCTTTCTCTTGGAAGACTGTGAAAAAACACATGCGCCAGCTAAGGATCAGGGGAAAAGTACTAAGGAACCTACGGAAACAAAGGTAGGGTTATGATACTTACCTTCGCAGGTGCTGGCATAGCTGTTTCATCCGAAGCCTTTCTTTTCCTAGTCCTAGTGGCTGCGGAATTACCAGCAGAACCCGGAGCAGTCCTAGCAGCAGAACCAGGAGCAGTCCTAGCAGCAGAACCCGGAGCAGTCCTACCAAGACGCAGGGGCAGGCTACAAAAAAAGTCATCATAATACTAAACAAAGGCTGCAAAAAAAGGCACAAAATGAAAAACCTCCAAGGAAAACGAAGGTTACCTCATGAGAAGCAGCAGGGTTGAAAACTCAAGGCTGATATTCATCATACTTTTCAGGCAAGGAAAGAGCAGTACGAGGGACGTTGGGATCTGCGGTAGTAAAACCGTAGGCCCAAGGACCCACCACACAAAGGGGAGTACGAGCGCTGCGATCATCATGATCAAGACGGATGCAGTCAGACTTCGGCAAAGGTAGCCTAGCAGAATAAGAGATAACAGTCAAACCAGTCTTATCAATCTCCTCCAGCTGACAAAGGTTGTTACCTTCCCAAAATTGCCTAGCAGTAACATGGATACGACGAGGGCCAACACTCCAAGGAAGAAGATTACTCTTCTGAATAACATCAGCATACGTAGCATTGAAGTTGGCAGGGGTATAATCCTCTTGCTTAGACCTCCCATCAGCAAAGGGGTCATAAGACTTCAAAGTAGTCTTTCCCTTACTATGGTACCATCTCTCATGAAGGGCACGCCAGTAATTACCAGTATACTGCATAACTCCTCGGACCTGAGTCTTGTTCACCGGGTCATCCCTGGTAGACAAAACGTCATAGTAGAAGGGATCCTTTAGACTAAACAAAGGGAGGAGCGTACTTGTGGCCAGCTGACCAACACTAATTAGAAGGTTGTTCTCATCATAAGGAAAACTTCGGATCAGGGACTCGGTGAGAACATCAGGGCCATCGACAAAGGAAATCTCAAACTTATGGAGGCAAAAAGACTTGGTGATCTCAGCTAAAGATAAGTGAGCGCATCTATCCTTGTCACACAGCTGAATCCTGTGAAGCTCATAATGAGGAGGATGAGGTGGAAGATCCTCAACAGCAACCTCTTATACCTCGGGTTCCGCAACAGCCTCAGGAACAACAACCATCTCAGTACCAGCAGGTATCTCAGTATCCTTAGGAGGAGGAGACGACGTAGCATCAGGATGGTCCATCCGCGGAGGTGGATCAGTAGACGAAGAGGTTCTTTGTCCCTTCCGCGTAGGCTTCTTCGTAAGTCTCATGATTCCTAACACCACCAGGAAGAACATCCCATCAACAATGGCGGACTGAAAATCACAGTCAACTCAAATGCAAATTTGGGGCAAAAATAAGCATACTTTGGGCATGGGTTTAACTAAACCAACCAAAGGAAGCGGTTTAAACCCATCATAAGGCGAAATCGAAGGATATTCATCACTATGAATAAAATTGCAGACGAAGAACAATCATGGACGAATCAACATCAAAATACGAAATGGAAACAAACCCAAACTCTCATGCAACATGGAGAACATGGCATAAAAGGGTTGTCTATGTTTCCATAATCATATGGAGTTTTATCTGATCCTTTAAAGGTTACTCTATTTAATATATAAAAAATTTAGAGGACGACCTCCCCCATAAGTTGGCGGTTATTCCTTTAATCAACATGGCATAAATCATCTCTTTAATGGTTATTTTCTTACGTTTAACTATACCTTTAGACTATGGTGAATAAGGAGGTGTAATCTCATGAATAATGTCATTTAACAAGTAAAGTTCTCCTATATGAATTTCATACTCACCATCATGTTCAGACCTAACCCTTTTAGCGGTAACATATACTAGGCTTTCAATTTCAAATTTATACTCTTAAGGATTCTAAGGCATCATCCTTACACCTAAGTAAGTATACAAGATAGTACCTCATACAATCATCTACGAAAGCTATAAACCACCTTTTACCATCTTGGTTTGGGTTGATTTCAAGTCAACTAGTTCTAACTGAATTCAAAGAATTACTCTGAACAATTTTGCTAAAAGGTTTTATAGCATATGTTGATTCTACAAAGATTTAACTTTTGTGTTCAATATCCAAACTAAATTTGGGCATGCATCCTACGCTAACCGGTTTATGCATTGACTTATAAGTTATCGGCTCCAAGTCTACCATGCAAAATATTCAATCACAAAAACAAAAAAAACACACAAGAATCAACTATGTTCACTTCATTATTTTTTCGTTAAGCTTATATAGACTCTAAGTCTTATAAACATTGCATAAAAGATCACTGCCCTTAGTTACTACAAGTTTTCCAGATTCAATTAATATCTTAAGTCTTTTACTATCTACAACAGAACAAGATACAAGATTCTTTCATATGCTCGGAACATGAAAATTTCATTCGATGTGAGAATATTACAGATATGAGCTTCTGCTCGACCTTTCCCTTCTATGCAACCTCTGTCGCAGATACTCATATAGAGTTTCTCGACATCCCCTATCCTATGATAGGAGGTGAACATGACTCTGTTTCAACAAACGTACTAAGTGGCTCCAAAGTCCACCCACCAGTCTCTACATTGGTTATTAAAATAACTTTCGACATCATGCCACTGAACTCGTTCTAGTTTGTTTCAACTAAATTAGCATTAACTTTCTACTTATTAAGGTTTTTATGTTGTTTACAATTTACTGCCGTAAGGCCAGGAATTTTACAAACATAACAATCACCCTTAATTAAAGTAATGCCAGATTCAGGTTTACGAAACATACCTTTCTTATGAAGACTATGCTTAAAGTTGTGTTTGATGTTATCTCCTTTGTCATCTTTGGAAGACTTGTGTTCATCCACATGCGCGTGTTTAGCCATGTTGCTTTCCAATTTCATGTCACAATCTTCGTTTATACTCTGACTAGGGACACAATAATTTCCCAATCACCTAATACACCACATCTCACAAACCTTAGTTTCGAACCGGAAAATAAAATATGAGTTTTGAATATAACATCTAGATCTACAAACTTCATTTGAATCACTATTTCAAAAAACTCATGGTTACCCCATAAAAACTAATTTAGTTACCAACAAATTTCTGCTCGTCAGAATTTTTCAAAATGTTTCTCTGTTTTGTAAAATATCAAAAAAATACTTTTATAAATCCAAAAATTCTGGAATTTTATGTGGGTAGCTATCAAGATGTATGTTATATTAGGTCAAAATGGTTCATTGAAATTCCTTCTAGGTGAAGAGATAAATTCGAAACTCTAAAGTTGACCAAAAATTAGTTTTGTTTTGCTTTTCACTCCATAATTATTACAAACTTAAAAGATTGTTGGGTGCAATAATCGAAAACAAGGAAAAATCAAAAAAACAAAAGTTATTGATACTTAACTCCTTTATAATGGAAGTGATCGATTTGACGAAACACACGAGATCCCCAGATCTCCGCAACAACAACAAGGCAAAACTTTGGAAAACAGAGTGAGTCACGTGCTCAACACGCTGTCCTTAAGACAATAGCGCCTGGCTACACTCAAGAGTGATGCTATAGACCTCGCAGTATGGATATCTCCAGGATAAAACACCCTACTACACCTACTACTAGCATATGTAGTAGATGCTCAACTTGTGCTTGACAACTTCGGAAAAAAAACTTAAGGAAAATCGCGAACCCTTACGAAAACAATATAAAAATATTTTGCCTTTGAGGTCTCTCTAAAATATAGAGAAACCCCTTTCCCATAGATTTTACAAAAGTAGATAAATTTGTTTATATAATGAAATAATACAAATTAAAAAGTGGAATTCCCCGACGTGGGACTAAAAGGTTTCATTCACAAAAGAAAACAATAAGTTTTTTTTTAATTAATTGTTTTCCAACATATGTTGTTTGGTTGATGTACAGAACAAACCCCATACAATTCACAGCTGAACTAAAGATTTCTAAGTATGCTTAATGCTTATACAATTTTAAACATGGCAACATATCTTATAATCACAAATTATCTGAATTTAAGAGTTTAGAAGTTGGATACGACTAAGGCAACAACCCAGTCTTTTTTTTTTTTGTTGTTGTTGTTGTCGTTGTTGTTGTTGTTGTTGTTGTTGTTGTTGTTAAGTTCTAAAACATAACAGAGATTACTGGCAAACTCATTATTACTAACACTAAGCAAGATAAATTGCATTGCATAATATAATAACAAATGAGGTATAATTACCATAAGAATTGTCTTGATATGATCTTTTGTTAGACGAATGGAACTGAATCCACCATCCTCTAGTTTGAGCAGGACATCTATGATGTCCTCATGGTCTGATTTTGATCTCTGCGGATCTACATGTCCGTCGATGATTTCCTGATAAAAAGTATCAAAATCGTGGAAGCTCTTCTCAAGTCTTCCCTGGAGTCCAGTGAGTCTGTTAATAACCCAACCAGCTTTTGGGAAAAAATATGCTGCAGTGAAACTCCCCAGCATAGCCATGGCTTCATACGCAATATCTTGAAATCTACCACTACTAAACTGATCTCTTTCATAACTCTTACCAAAAGAAACTTTACAAACGATTTGATCAGTAAGGGATAATAACTTGTTGTGCTATCTGAAATTTTCTGCTGATCAAGGACGGATCTATGATCCTTCCCCTTGAGGCCGAAATTTATTCGATAGTAGGGTTTTTCGTCGTCTTTTTATTTTCTTTTCTTTTTTCAATAATGAAGGTGGTGCAGATTGCCCCTTTGCTTATGCGTTCTAAATATTTTTCTTTTGTTTGGACGTTTTCCGGATTAAGAGTGTTTGAGAAATTCAAAAATAGTTTTTCAAAAATTACTCTCCCAAGATTGGCTATACCATATTTTCTTCTGTTCTCCGGATGGCGTTTGAAGGGGAGTTCAGAAATGGTAATATTTGGTCCAAGAGATTCAATGAAATCGTAATACAAGTTCAGTGGTTGAGAAATTCTTCTGGCATTTATCTAAGGGTAGATGAAATTTCAAGTTCCTCTTCTTCATGGAACTATATTTGCATTCCTTATGGTTTTTGTTAGAGCATTGCTCGGTCGAACTCGCAAGCGTTGCTATCTCAAGCTTGTTTGCCAAGTTTAGTTGATCAAAACTAGAATATTGATTTCTATTCTACCTATAGGAGTTTCGGACTAGGATAAATTGTATAGTTGAGCTTTGACTTCACGACGCTTACAACTGAAGACGAAGATCTACTGAAGAACTCAGAGGAACTTCATTGACAAAAGGTATGTGGAGACTAAAACTTATCTATCCTCAGAAGTCTATTATATTCTTACTTATCTCCAATGGAGACAAAAGTCGTTTACGATATGATCTTTCGTATCATACACATTTGATATTTCGAGCTGAGTATAACTCGCTTATCTATTTCTCGAAATACGTATCTGAAGCTTTCTGTCTTAGCTTCATTCATCATTATTCTTGACTTTATGTCAAAAGATGATCATATGGAAATTACCTTGAAACATCTTACATGATTTGTGTGAAACAGTCATTTGATGTTGACTTGGAAAGTTTTGTATTGATCATTCGATCACTTGAAAATTGCTTATTGGCTAATGATGTGTGTGTGAGACATCCATTGTCGTATTCTAAGAATGTTTCAATGATTAAAATGGGAGTTAAGAGATAAAACCCATGTCTGGATACATTACGGTTTGTGTATTTAGTGTACGATCTTTTTTGACGGAATTCAGGACCGGAAGTTTGCATACCCGTTCACAAACTTATTCAACTGTTTAAGTCAGGGATATTAAGTTTGTATACCCGCTCGCAAACTAATTTAACTGTTGAAGTTCGGGAACCAAGTTTGCATACCCGTTTACAAACGGTTTCAACTGAGTTCGGTCCGGAGCTAAAGTTTGCGTGCCCGTTTGCAAACTGTTAGCTTGTGACCAATGTCAGGAACTTAAGTTTGCATACTGTTTGCAAACTTAAGTGGTTAAGTTCTAAAATCAGCAAAGTATGATTTCATACTCATGAAAAAATACATTTATATATTAAGGAATGCAATCTTTGTAAACCGTGGCTTAAATGTTCATGAATTGATTCTTTCGAATCATTCTGATTTTGCTTCAATTGGATCATATATACTTCTATGTGATTGTTAACAATTGAAAAACTCTACGAAGAACATAATTAGATTCTTTGGTTATCATTCATGATTGATTGATCATCATAGTTGATCTAGACGTGTTAGATGAATGCGGATTAGACAAAAGTGTTCATATGGCTAACTTTGGTTAACTATTATTGAACCAACCTTATGTACACGTTTAGGTACAGTTACCCATATTTAAATGAAGTATATTTCATTTATGTGTGACAAGCTAAGTCCATCTAACGGTGGAGAGATATTGCTTTGGTTTCAAGCAAAACTTAGTTTGCATCTTAAATCAGGATTTCATCTAACGATGAATAATGAATGCTTTGTTTCTAAGATAACTAAGCAAACCCTGATTTGAAAGCTATATAAAGGAGAACTCTAGAAACTGGGAAACCTAATCCCCACACCTCATGTGTGATACTAGTTTCGTACTAGAGTCGGTTCTCCATTAACCTAGGTTTTTCCTAAAACCATTTTGGTTAACGACATAAAGACTTCATTGGGATTCTGAAGCCAGATCCAACTATTTTCTCTGTAGTTGAGTATTCTGATCTTACTAGTTCTATCGTATCGAGTATTATATTCTCTAAGATTGACTCGAGATTTATCTCCGATAGGTAAGATATAAAAAGTAATCACAAATCTCTTTGTCTCATTCTTTGTGATTCCATAATAACCTGCTCAACTACTATATAGTTAAGCTATTGTGAGGTGGTTGATATTTCCAGGTTGTTCTTCGGGAATATAAGACCGAATTATCAATTGGTTCCTGTGCACCTTGATTTATCATAAGACGGAACAAAACTTCATAGGTATTTCTGTGGGAGACATATTTATCTATCAGAATAGACATTTCTGTGGTAGAAAGATTTGTTTATAAGTCTTCGACTTTGGGTCGTAGCAACTCTTAGTTGTGGGTGAGATCAACTAAGGGAATCAAGTGCGTAGAATCCTTCTGGGATTCAGAGGCGTAATGAACGTGACTGTATCTTGATCAGTGTGAGATTGGTAGGGCCCAACTATATTCCAGTCCGAAGCTAATCTTGTAGTAGGCTAGTGTATGTAGCATCTTAATACAGTATGGTGTTCAATCTGGAATAGGTACCGGGGTTTTTCTACATTTGTAATTTCCTCGTTAAAAAAATTTCTGGTGTCTGTGTTATTTCTTTTCCGCATTATATTTGTTTATATAATTGAAATATCACAGGTTGTGCGCAGTTCAATCAATTGGTAAATCCAACCTTTGGTTGTTGATTGAAATTGATTGACACTTGAACATTGGTCTTTGGTATCGTTCAAGTTATTTGTCATATTGACCCGGCTCACAGATTCATATATGTTCGATTGCAGATTGATTTGATAAATTGAGATATAACTCTTGGATACCTTTGCGTGATTGAGTCTGACTTCCCAGTTGATTCTCTTTAAATTGTATTGGAGTTGTCCATACAGATTTCCGAACGAAATATTGGGTATGGTTGTTAGACCCCCGCTTTTTCAATTGGTATCAGAGCTGGCAAAAACGATAAACCTAATAAGTTTTTGTGTGTTTGGTTCTAAAGTATGTCCCTATGGGAAATCACTTTGAAAAACTTGTTCTGTGCATTTGTAGCGCACACAAGAAATCCTTAAAGATTGTTCAGAGTTTATTCCCTTCAAGACCTCTGGTCTCATAAGATAATCTCAAGTCGTTGGAGACATTAAAACTCTTAGATGATAAAGAACAATCTAAAGGAAAAAAATAAAATTTCCTTTATGAAGGTCCGTTACAGGAAACGTATGAACAAAATCTCAAAGATATGGAACCTCACTAGACTTCTTCTAAAGTTCCTTGTTAACAACCCTGTTAAAATCGATAAAAAGATTTCTCCTGAGAATGTTGCAAGTTCTAATTGTCAGGATACTCCATTCCTTAATCGTAAGAAAAAGGTGTAAAAAAGATCAGTTAACCCTGAGTATCATCATTACTATGATTATACTTCTGGTACAGTTCACAAATATCAACTGGAGATGGTGCGTAAGATTCCTTCTTCCCATCTAGCCACTTGGTAACAAGATTGGATTCACCCCATCTGTACATAACTTGAGATGGGGCAAGTAACGGTTGTTTAAGTTTTGTATATTTGTAGTTGGGTTCATTTTACTCTTAAATTTTTCAAAAAAAAAGAGGGTTCTTTTTTGTCAGAATTTTTCTGCCCGTCGGAGGTTAAATAATATTATATAGTTTTCTACTATATTTTTATTAAATACACGGTGTTAGTATCTCTCAGTGTGAAAACCTTTTGCTTCTGGTTTTAATATTGGAATTCTATTTCTTTTATTGAGTCACCGAACCAGCACAGGTCAAAATCCAATAAAAGGATATTTTAGGTTTTAGTTTGCTCACCTTCCTTGTCTCCTCTTAACAGCATCCGTAAACTAGGGATTCGGTACCGGCACCATTAGAAGAAATTTTTGAAGGTGCAAGCAAGCAATTTCTCAAGGAGGCTTCTCAAGTAAGTTCTTAAATTCTTTTTTGGTTATTTCAATGGGAAGGCTTTGTGGTAATAAGAATCCATGGATTTTCTCTAAGGATTTTGGGTCATCTTCAAGTAAGATTATGCCTAGTAACCAAGACTCTGTTAGAATTGTATTTATTAATGATTGTAGTAGTAAGATCTTTGAAAAGATTTCTTCTAGTGAATTTATTCTACAAAAGAAATTGGTTGAAGAAAGTGGTCATAAAGAATATTTAGTTTGTTTTGAGAAGTATAATCTTGGTAACATCTTCAAAGGAATTGGTGAAGGTTTCGATACTCTTACAAGAATCTTTTATGCTAACATCCATGATGTTAATCTTGAAGACTTGGAATTCAAGATTATGATAAATAGGAAAAAGATTCTAGTCAATAGAGAGTTTATTTCGAAGGTTACTAAAATTTCTCTAGGTAATTTTCGCTTTCCTAGACCAAGAGGAGAAATACCAACATATGAAACCATTTCCAATGGTCTTTGTGGCAAGAATGTTGATTGGATAGAAGGAAAATTTCCTATTCATAATCTTACTCTTGCTTTGATGTTTTTCGGAAAACTTGGTATTCCTAATCTTTGTCCCTCCACAATTGAGAACTCTCGGTGAAGTCATGATTTTGCGGAGTTGGTCTATTTCCTTGTGATGGGTGCTCAATGTCTTGATATTTGTGGATTTATCATTCTTCAAATGATATCAATGATGACATCAAATAATAAGTTAGGCTTTCCATGATTGATTGGGCGAATATGTAAGGTACTTTCTACTGATCCCATTGGCAACTCTATTGGAACTCCCGAACAAGTTCGTTCGTGTACCTTCAAACGTATGAAAACGAATCTCTTCAAAAGAAAAAGATGTGATTCTCCTGCCGATTCTTGTGATCCTACCACCTTGAGTATTCTTCATCAAATTCACAATGGTTTTCGTAAGATCAATTCCAAGGTAAAATGTGTGCAAGAACAATTATGTGTGATTGCTACAAATTTTCCCGAAATCAAGGAAGAAATGAAAAAAGTTCAAGCTTCTTGGATGGATTCCGATGATGAAGATGATGATTAGTTTCTCATATCCTTATCTTATTATTTTATCTAGGACACTTCTTATGAGAATTTATTCTTGTGCTTTTAAGAAGGATGACTAGGGTTTGGAATAACAATTATTGTGATTACACATAGCTATTGTCAACGTTTTTCATCTTGCAATGTTTTTAGATTTATTTATTCTAAGTTATTTGGAAGATGATTTTTCAGTATCAATCTTTATTGGTTTTATATATTGCAAAAATAATTTTGTATGAGATATGTGGTTTACGTCCGTGAACTGTGATTATGCCATATATGCTCAAAAGTTAAGTCTATTGTGTCATTATGCAAATATTGATGAAAAATAGAATGAACTTTTGGATTATATGTCAAAAGTTAAGTCTATGGTATCATTATGCAAATTTTGATGAAAAATAGAATGAACCTTTGAATATTCCTCAGTGTTGATCTTTCCATGATCCACTTTATGTGAAAGTATTGTATGGCTCCGTAATTTTTTCTTATGATGAGCATTTCCGATTGAATTAATCCATGAGTTTCTCTTGTGGATTAATTTATTAGAGTTTTCTGGATACAAATTCATGTTTCATGTGATTTGTTAATATCCAAAGAAATCCTTATTTTCTTGTGAAAGTAAGGTCGCTCTTGTTGTTCCTTTTGGGAATGACATTTTATGAGAGAGAGTTCTTAATTGAACTTGTGCTTAATTGCCAAATCTTTGTGGGGAGTGCGGCTGTGGAATATTGTAGGAGTTATCTTGTATCTTTATTAACTCCCTGGTGAATACACTAAGTTTCGACTATGAGAAATCATCGAAACAAAGTTGATATGTTCTCTTTTAGTCATGAAGTATCTCTATGAGAATTTCATTATGATCCCATAATTTTTGCACCTTTGCCAATTTATATTGACAAAAAGGGGGAGAATTATTTTGTAGTTCACACTACATACATATGGTTTACGGATCATTATGCAAATGGGAGTGGTTTTCATTGTGAGATGAAGTATTGACTAAGGGGTAGTGATACCATAGTATTATTGTCAAAGTTGTGGTACAATTGAACTTCGATGTTGTGTAATAATACTCTGACATTATATACAAATATGAAAACAATCTTGTTATTATTGTTATAGCTACGGATCTTCAACAACAATGATGCTGGGTCAAACACATTCAGAGTCACTGGAATACTTGGAGCGGCAAAGAATTCAAGTTATGTTGAAGAACCAAGGAAATCAAGCATGATGGATGAGAAGCTACATAGTCTTATTTATTTTGTAATCCATATGTATTAATATTTATTTGAGGGCAAAAACTGATTCTACTGTTTTTGGTAAATTTGGGTGTGTTGATGAGAAACGAATTCAAACCCTAAACAAATGCACTGCACGGGAGTACTTTTAGATTCGAGAGATCAATCTATAAGACTCTGGCCTAAACCAAGAAATGGTCGTTCCAGATTCAATTCGATCACAAGGTGAAGGAGAAGGGTTGATCTTAAGGAGGGAAGCGAAGAAGGTGTTTGAGATCAGAATGTTGAATTATGAAGGTATGGCTGTTTATGACTTGTGTATCAGAAATCGTTTATGGATACTTGTGTTAATAACACTTGTCTTGTTCTTTTTTGGAAATAGATTGAAAACCTATTTATACAAGTCATTGAGCGCACCCTGATCTCTTAGGAAGTGGATAAAGTAAAGTAGTGGAGAAGTGGGTTGTGCCGAAGGTAGTGATCATCGTGTTTCCTTTATGAGGGAAGACCGACCACACTCGCCCACTACTCTCGTTACCGTTAACTGTCCGCCTTTCCTGACACTTTCCTGTAATGGGCGCGTTGCACGCCGCACGTTGTAAACCGCAAGACCAATACCCCAGTATGTATCCCCAGTTTGTGACATGTTTGATGTCTCGAGTGAATGGGTCAAGTCATGTGACTTGCCGCTAAAATCAGCACGTACTGCTTTTAGGCCAAATAATGAATTATTTGCAAAACCGATTTTTATAAGGCGTTGCTTATAATCTATGTAGATAAAGCATATCTTTCGAATAAGCAGCTGAAAGTAATCGATGTATTAGAAGCATCCCTGTTTTTGAGCACCTGGTCGATCACTCCCTGTAGAGGAGGGGCGGCCGATGACCACGATGCTACCTTGTTGGTTTTCTGAAAATATATCTACACCATCCAACTAGGCTAGCAAAGTAGAACGTACGAGATGATTTGCGGTAGTTTCATAATGTTGTTGACGCAACTTAGGGTTTAGGGGTAGCGCGACCAACCCCTTTTGGGTAAGCGATTCGAAGCGATGAGCGTTCGTTCGACCAGGTCGATCGCCCATGTACAATGGTGGGTTGCCGGCGAGCATGCTGACATCTCCTAGGCCACCTAAAATTAGATCTAAGCCACTCAATTTGGTTGGAAAAGATGGATGGTTGTGATCGTTTTGCGGCAGTAACGTGTTTCCGCAAAGCAATTTTAGGGTTTTTAAAACAGTGTGCTCACGCTACTTTGGGCGAGCGGTTTAATGCTCTCTGGTCTTGCTGGGAACGGGTCGATCGACCAAGGGAGAGATCGGGCCTACGGTGAACACATCGGTATCTCTTTGATCTCTCGAAATGCGATCCAAGCCGTCCAACTAGTCCGGCTAAGTTGGACGGACACGATCGATCTGCGACAGCTGTGTATTGCCGCGACCCAAATTAGGGTTTTGAACACAGAGTGTTTGCTCGAGTTTAGGCAAGTGGTTTGATACGCTCTGGTTTCTCCATGGACAAATCAATCGGGAAAGGGGAGAGTTGATCCGCCAATGTGCATGCTGGCGTCTCTTTGATCATTCTAGGGAAGATCTCAGTCGTCCAACAAGGCTGGCAAAGTTGGACGGTCATGATGTGTTTAAGACCCTTTTTAATGGTCTTAGCTCGTTTGAGCTTTCTTTCGAATAGCGCGAACACCCACTCTAGGGTTGACGTTCGGAATGTTTGGAAGTTAATTAAACAAGACTCGATCGACTAGGGCATTGATGGGCCCGCCGGTGGTCACTGCAGTGATTTCCTAGTTCTGCTAGGAGTAGGCTATGCTTGTTGAATCATGCGGCCAAATTGTGTTGCCGTGATCATTTCTGAGACTGATATTAACGGTATAGATTTTTCTTAAGAAATTTAAGCGTGTTCGATCGATCTAACTCAAAGAGTGTTGATAGGAAATCCTCATTTTCAGAGGGTAATGCGACCTATGTGGGTACTTCCATGCAGATCTCAATGTGGAGATTTCGGGAGATTCATGCTACTCTGCTGAGAGTGAACATTTGATCGTCATGTCAGTCACTAATGAGAGTTCGGCTGGGAACATAGCACGGGAAAATACTAGGCGAGTCATGCATTAATGGGAAATGCTAGTAGAAGAAAAAATTTACAGGATATTTTGGGATTGCTGCTACGCGCACCATTCTGAGTGAATTTCATATATGTTGAATTGCTCAATGAACGAGGAGGGTTTTTGCACCCGTCATTTTTTAAATAGATTTATCCCTTGCAGGGTGATAGCGCATTAAGTACAAGATTTTACAGTTTTGACCCTGAACTAAAAACCACCATCAATATTAAGTCCCCTGCTTAGCACGTGATAGTGACGCTATTGTGGGGTATGCACTAGATTGTGACAGTAAAAAAAAGAATTCACAAGAAGAGTTTTATCGTACATTACTAGGATAGATAGAGCCTGGCTTGTCCCTTGAGCGATATACGTTTCCCTTCGGCACACGTCAGTTGTCTTCAAATAGAGATGAGTATCTATTTGATTGTTATCTCGTATCTGGAACCTTTATACGTGGCGAGTAGAGACTCTTTTTCTTCTTGGGATCTTGTTTATTTGTGGAATATAAAGAAGACGCTAGAGCCTTTCTCCCATCGCAGAATCAATTTTCTTCTTTTGTTCCAGGTATTGTTTCACGTTCATCATGTAATTTTGACTTTTTAATTGATGATGATTTTTTTTTTATATATCTGCTGTTATCATAATGCATTTTTGCAGTATATGATGGGATCTGTTGGTGATGATTACTCCTTTACTTCTCCAGAAAAAAGCTTTGAAGTCAACAAACCCGAGGCTAATGCGTTCGAGGAGGGAATGGCCAAAATAGATCCTCCGTTTCGTGAAGCTGGTCGTGCCATACAGGGTATGTCTCTTCTGCACCTAAGTCTCATTCGGGAGCGTGTTCAGGATTTCTTAGCTTCAGTCGACGTGGATGAAGAATAGAGGCGCGACAAAGCGTCTCAGCCGCCGAGCGCGAGAGCTGAAAGGTTTGCAGCTCCGCTAAAGCTGCGAAGAATCGAGCATGAGCGGCCTTCTAGTGAAAACAAGCATGATTACCCTATCCATAACGGAATCATCATCCTTGATTCTGACATGGACGAACCGGAGTATCCTCAAAAGGCTTTTAGGGCAGTTCCTGAGGGAGAGGCCAATGTAGCTTCTGTGAAAGTTATTGAAGCAACCGTCGGAGGGAACATTGAAGTGGATGATAAGGAGATCATGGTAGCGGCATCTGGAGAAGATGTTGAAACAGCTTCCAAGGATGATATCTGCGCGTCTCTTGGAGGGAATATTGAAGCAACTGTTGAGGGAGGCGTTGAAGCGGCATCAGAAAGGGAAGTCGAGGAAGACTCCAGAGAGGATGCAGTGGCTTGTGATGAAGGTGTTGAAGAAGTTTCCAATGATGGCTCCGGTGAAGACTTTCTTTTTTTTTTTTTTTTTTTGCAAATGAACGGTCCTTCATAGTTTGTAGGCATTTCTTTTTATACTCAGCGGTGACTGATTTTAGGTTTATTTAAACAGTGGTTCTTTTATTCACGTTATCTTGAGACCCCAACTGTGACGCTCTCCAGTAGGGTTATAATAGAATATCTCCATTCCGTTGCCCATCCAAAGAGAATGCGACATTCATAAGTGATGATGCGTGACCTGTGCACTGTCTTCATGATGACTGCATGTAACCCTAAGAACAACGAAGGAGATGCAATAATGGGAATCATAGATTGACCACGAACTTATCTGCCCTGTGCTGCAATCCTCCTAATCACGTGATGATGGAGAAGCGTTTTTTTGTTGGAGTGAACCGCTCTTCATAGTACACTTTCCCTAATGATTATACAATTCTTTTGCCTCTTTTATTTCTGCGTGTACTCCTTTAATGTTTTTCGAAAGATATGAGATGTTTCTTTCTGGTTTGAACTGATGGGTACTGGTGAGGGTTTTAGGCTTGTTAAAGACTTTGTGTCATCATTCAGGAGTAAAGAGATCAAAAGGAAATAATTCTTTGATTAACTGACAAATTGAAACCCTAATTATGAATGCAAGCAGTGCAATCATTTTGGAGGAATTACAAATATTGCATCAAAGAGGAAATTGCTGGAGGAAAAGGTAGCACAACGTTTTAGGTATTGAAAGGTTTGAGCCATCGTGAGTGGATTGTCACGCCCTCCAGTTTGTCAGCATTGATGAGCTTGCAGTACCCGCCTAAGATAACATCTGCCACCATGTATGGCTTATCTTCCCTTTCTGTAGGCGAATCAGAATGAGCGGCCACCTTCACTGTCACATCTCCAACTTGAAACGCGGTCGCCTTCATTACCAAATCTCCAATTTGAAACGGGTTTGGGTGTTGTATAACCACCCGATCATTGGGCTTGTCGTCTTTGACCGAGACAACTTCTAAACTTTTAACAAAGCATTTGAAAGGACCATCATCCCATTCACATCTCCTAGTGACGGCTGGGTTGTTGATTGGAGCGAGTCCCCGAGACTCCGCGGAAGGAGGAGTGACTGGTTGCAAAAAAGGTTGTTCAATAAAACTTACTTGGGTTCGGAATCTTCTAATGTATGTTGATGGGCTCTCTCTGGGTAATTGCGTCACACTGGAAAGTTGTCGATACGACAACAAATAATCTTCGGGGTTTGACGGCTTGTTGGTAATCCTTTCAGGTATAGACACTGGCAAAGGACACACCCCTAGCTTTGCTTTGTTGTTATGCACCCACGAGCGCCCCAGAATCATATCATAGTTCGGGTAATCTTTCACGATATAAAACTTACCGCGTGTTATAGCATCTCCTATCTTGATTTCGAGGTCGATGTACCCATAAGCGTCTTTAGACTCTCCTTCAGGATTTTTAATTATGGTTGGGCAATGAACAGCTCCCTGCTTAGAAATATTTGCAGCTTTCAGGGCCTTGACATTGACAATATTGAAATCAGATGTTACATCAACCAGCGCGTTGTCAAACTCGACATCCTTCAAACGAGCGATGGTCAGGAGTCCCCAGTTACAGCTCGCATTTCCCAGGAAGGATTGGGGTTCAGGAGCGGCTTCCTTAACTGGAAACAGATGCTTTCCTGATACGACATGGTTGAGAGTCCCAAACATGTCCTGACGCTGCGCCTTAGAGAAATACAGAATTTGACATAAATGTTCCATCATAGACTGCACAATCTTGTGGAAAAATTCCCCATAAATCATGCAGCTCCTGACAGGAGAGGGTCTTTGTGGACTCCTTCATTTCCCAATTGAAGTTCTCCAGCATCCACCTTCTCTTTGAAAATCCGCTTCAACTTGTTGCAGTCACTGGTTGGGTGATTGACAAATCTGTGATAACGATAATATTTGGGATTCACCATCTCTTCTTCAGTCGACGGACGTTTAAGAGGAGGTAGCTTGATCGCGTCATCTTGAATCCATGCTTCCAGGATTTCAATGACCTCATCTATTGGAAATGGGAAGTCTGGAGCAGCATCTCCATCTTTAGGAGTCTTAGCCGCAGCTTTCCGGGATGGAGTCGTCTGCATCGTCGCTGCGCGTTTGGGTTGTTGCTTCGTTGCTGAAGCTTTTCTTTTCCCTCCTTCACCTACTACGCTTACAGAGGGACCAGTGTTGCATTTATTGTTGATAAGGCGCTTGTTTCCTCGGGATTCGCATGCGTCTTCACCCCTGGCCGGTCTAGTTCTCTCCAACAATGTTGGTGCTGTCGTAGCCGACCGCGTAGCAGCCTCATGGAGTTCAGAGAATGTCTAGAAACGTAAGTTTTCTAGTAAAGCACGATAGATGGGAACCATACCGTTAATGCATGACTCCACCAACTGTTGTTCAGTCACGTTTGGATCGTGAAAATCCACTGCTTGAATCCTGAATCTTTTGACATAATCATTTGGATGTTCGTTATTTCGTTGAAACATTTTTCCCAAGTCTAAGAAGGTGATCTGCTCAGACACGAAGAAATAATTTTTGTAGAAAACATTGACCATCTCACACCAGTTTGATATGTTGTTTGGTGCGATGTTGTTGTACCAGGTGTACGCTCTTCCAGTAAGCGACTTTGAGAACTCTTTCAGGCGAAGGACATGATTGTATTCGTGCTCTCCCAAAGATTCCAAAAAATGAGAAATGTGTTCACGAGCGTTACTAGTACCATCATAAAGGGAAAACTGAGGGGAGGAGTATCCTCTCAGGAGAGGAATTCTTCGCACATCAGGAGGATACGGAGGTTGATGTTGGTGCAGATCCACTGGGTTTTCCTTGCCTCGATTTTGGAGAAGTCGTTCTAGATCTTCGCGTCTGACGAAATTGGATGAATGATTCCTTTCTCTGGAGCGCTCAGGAGCAACACGAACTTCCTCATCTATGAATGCACGCCCTATTGAAGTGCTTGCGCCAAGAGCGTTGAAGTACTCCCTTATTGGTTCCATGGGCTGACGCGGCTCTTGCGGTAATCGTTCTGTTAGCGTCTTGAGGAAAGTGAGTAATTCTTTCTGAGTTGAAGCCATGTCTGTCTGGTCCTTAGCGAGAACTTTTTATCTTTCCATCAAATCGACAATGGTGATAGGGGGTTGGCCTCCTCTGGTTCCTCCAGTCTATCGTCCTGATGGGGGAGTGGTAGTAGCTCTAATAACAGTCGGGGGTGTTACGCTCGAAGAAACATTGGGGGTGGCGGCAGCGGCTCTATCTCTGGTGAATGGAGGTGTCACACCTAAGGGAATGCTTCCTGCGCCGCTGGTGTTGGTGGTTGAGGATGTAGTGCCACGATATGTGTTGATCGTTTTGGTAGGTGGCACATTGGTGTCACCGGCAGCAACGTTGATACCAGGGGTGTTGTCAGCGCTAGTAACATCGGGATTTGTCGCCAATCCATACCTAAGATCCACCATCTTGAATTTGATAAAATTGAAATGAGACTGAAGATTGATTTTGCAACCGATTAATCTCCCATTGTGGTCGCCAGTTGTTTTGGGGTAAAAACTGATTCTCCTGTTTTGGTAAATATGGGTGTGTTGATGAGAAACGAATTCAAACCCTAAACAAATGCAATGCACGGGAGTAATTTTATATTCGAGATATCAATCTGTAAGACTCTGGCCTAAACCAAGAAATGGTCGTTCCAGATTCAATTCGGTCACAAGATGAAGGAGAAGGGTTGATCTTAGGGAGGGAAGCGAAGAATGTATTTGAGATCAGAATGTTGAATTATGAAGGTATGGCTGTTTATGACTTGTGTATCAGAAAATCGTTTCTGGATACTTGTGTTGATAACACTTGTCTTGTTCCTTTTTTGAAATAGATTGAAAACCTATTTATACAAGTCATTAAGCGCACCCTGATCTCTTAGGAAGTGGAGAAAGTAAAGTAGTGGAGAAGTGGGTTTATGCCGAAGGTAGTGATCATCGTGTATCCGTTATGAGGGAAGACCGACCACACGTTTGCCCACTACTCTCGTTACCATTAACTATCCTCCTTTCCTGACACTTTCTTGTAATGGGCGCGTTGCACGCCGCATGCTGTAAACCGCCAGACCAATACCCCAGTATGTATCCCCCAGTTTGTGACATGTTTGATGTCTCGAGTGAATGGGTAAAGTCATGTGACTTGCCGCTAAAATCAGCACGTAGTGCTTTTAGGCCAAATAATGAATTATTTTCAAAACCGATTTTTATAAGGCGTTGCTTATAATCGATGTATGTAAAGCATCTCTTTCGAATAAGCAGCTGAAAGTAATTGATGCATTAGATGCATCGCTGTTTTTGAGCTCGATCGAATCAGTCACGGATTGAGCATCTTAAAGGTAGCACGACCGGCCCTCTTTGGGTGATCGTTTGAGGACCCTATGGGTGAGTTATCACCTGGTCGATCACTCCCTGTAGAGGAGGGGCGGCCGATGACCACGATGCTACCTTGTTGGTTTTCTGAAAATAAATCTACACCATCCAACTAGGCTAACAAAGTTGAACAAACGAGATGATTTGCAGCAGTTTCATAATGTTGTTGACGCAACTTAGGATTTAGGGGATGCGCGACCAACCCCTTTTGGGTGAGCGACTCGAAGCGTTGAGCGTTCGTTCGACCAGGTCGATCGCCCATGTAAAAATGTGGGTTGCCGACGAGCATGCTGACATCTCCTGAGCCACCTAAAATTAGATCTAAGCCACTCAATTTGGTTGGAAAAGATGGATGGTTGTGATCGTTTTGCGGCAATAATGTGTTGCCGCAAAGCAATTTTAGGGTTTTTAAAACAGTGTGCTGACGCTACTTTGGGCGAGCGGTTTAATGCTCTCTAGTTTTGCTGGGAACGGGTCGATCGACCAAGGGAGAGCTCGGGCCGACGGTGAACACATCGGTATCTCTTTGATCGCTGGAAATGCGATCCAAGCCATCCAACTAGGCCGGCTAAGTTGGACGGACACGATCAATCTGCGACAGTTGTGTACTGCCACGACCCAAATTAGGGTTTTGAACACAGCGTGTTTGCTCGAGTTTGGGCAAGTGATTTGATACGCTCTGGTTTCACCATGAACAAATCGATCGGGAAAGGGGAGAGTTGGGCCGCAAATGTGCATGCTGGTGTCTCTTTGATCATTCTAGGGAAGATCTCAGTCGTCCAACAAGGCTGGCAAATTTGGAGGGTCATGATGTGTTTAAGACCCTTTTTAACGGTCTTAGCTCGTTTGAGGTTTCTTTCGAATAGCGCGAACACGCATTCTAGGGTTGACGTTCGGAGTGTTTGGAAGTTAATTAAACAGGACTCGATTGACTAGGGCATTGATGGGCCCTCCGGTGGCCACTGCAGTGATTTCCTAGTTCTGCTAGGAGTAGGCTATGCTTGTTGAATCATGCGGCCAAATTGTGTGGCCGTGATCATTTCTGAGAATGATATTAACAGTCTAGATTTTCCTTAAGAAATTTAAGCGTGTTTGATCGAGCTAACTCAAAGAGTGTCGATACGAAATCCTCTTTGTCAGAGGGTGATGCGGCCTATGTGGGTACTTCCATGCGGATCTCAATGTTGGCATTTCGGGAGATTCATGCTACTCTGCTGAGAGTGAACATTTGATCGTCATGTCATGTCAATAATGAGAGTTCGGCTGGGAACATAGCACGGGAAAATATTAGGCGAGTCATGCATTAACGGGCAATGCTAGTAGAAGAAAGAATTCACAGAATATTTTGGGATTGTTGCTACGCGCACCATTCTGAGTGAATTTCATATATGTTGAATTGCTCAATGAACGAGGAGGGTTTTTACACTAGTCATTTTTCAAATGGCTTTATCTCTTGCAGGGTGATAGCGCATTAAGTACATGATTTTACAGTTTTGACCCTGAACTAAAAACCACCATCAACAATAGTTTTGTCACTAAAATTGACAAAGGGGGAGATTGTTAGAGCACTGGTCGGTCGAATTCACAAGCGTTTATATCTCAAGCTTGTTTGTCAAGTTTAGCTGATCAAAACTATAGTCTTGATTTCTAGTCTACCTATAGGAGTTTCGTACTATGATAGATTGTATAGTTGAACTTTAGACTTCACGGCGCTTACAACTGAAGACGAAGATCCACTGAAGAACTCGGAGGAACTTCATCAACAAAATGTATGTGGAGACTAAAACTTATCTATCCTCAGAAGTCTATTTTATTCTTACTTATCTCCTATTGAGACAAAAGTCGTATACGATATAGTCTTTCGTATCATACACATTTGATATTTCGAGCTGAGTATAACTCGCTTATCTATTTCTCGAAATACGTATTGGTAGCTTTCTATCTTAGCTACATTCATCATTATTCTTGAATTTATGTCAAAATATGATCATGTGGAAATTACCTTGAAACATCTTACATGATTTGTGTGAGACAGTCATTTGATGTCGACTTGGAAAGTTTCGTTTGATCATTCGATCACTTGAAAATATCTTATTAGCTAATGGTGTGTGTGAGACATCCGTTGTCGTCTTTTAAGAATGTTTTGATGATTAAAATGGGAGTTATGAGCTAAAAACCATGTCTGGATACATTAAGGTTTGTGTACTTATTGTACGAACTGTTTTGACGGATTTCAGGACCGGAAGTTTGCATATCCCTTCACAAACTTATTCAACTTTTTAAGTCAGGGTACTTAAGTTTGCATATCCGTTCGCAAACTGATTTAACTGTTGAAGTCCGGGAATCAAGTTTGCGTACCCGTTCGCAAATGGTTTTAATTGAGTTCGGTTCGGAGCTAAAGTTTGCGTACCCGTTTGCAAACTGTTATCTTGTGACCAATGTACGAAACTTGAGTTTGCATACCCGTTCGCAAACTTAAGTGGTTCAAGTTCTAAAATTGGCAAATATGATTTCATACTCATGAACAAATACATTTATATATTAAGGAATGCAATCTTTGCAAACCGTGGATTAAATGTTCATGAATTGATTCTTTCGAATTATTTCGATTTTGCTTCAATTGGATCATATATATATCTATGTGATTGTTAACAATTGAACAACTCTATGAAGAACACAATTAGATTCTTTGGTTATCATTCATGATTGATTGATCATCATAGTTGATCTGGATGTGTTAGATGAATGTGGATTAGACAAAAGTGTTCATATGGCTAATTTGGTTAACTACTATTAAACCAACCTTATGTACACGTTTAGATACGGTTAACCATATCTAAATGAAGTATATTTCATTTGCATGTGACAAGCTAAGTCCATACAACGGTGGAGAGATATTGCTTTGGTTTCAAGCAAAACTTAGTTTGCATCTTAAATCAGGATTTCATCTAACGGTGAATAATGAATGCTTTGTTTCTAAGCTAACTAAGCAAACCCTGATTTGAAAGCTATATAAAGGAGAACTCTAGCAACTTGGAAACCTAATTCCCACACCTCCTGTGTGATACTAGTTGAGCACTAGAGTCGGTTCTCCATTAACCTAGTTTTTTCCTAAAACCATTTAGGTTAACGACTTAAAGACTTCATTGGGATTCTGAAGCCAGATCCAACTATTTTCTCTGTAGTTACGTATTCTGATCTTACTTATCCTATCGTATTGGGTACTATCTTCTCTAACTTTGATTCGATATTTATTTCTGATATGTAAGATATAAAAAGTAATCACAAAGCTCTTTGTCTCATTCTTTGTGATTCCACAATAACTTGTTCTACTACCGGTAGACACAAGAGTTTCGTACAAAGTTTGGAGTTGTACTTCTGCGAAATACAACCTAGGCAAACACCCTTCGCTAAGGTCCAAGGATAAAATTTTTTTTTCGTCCACTAGGTGTCAAACGTGAGCTAAAGTGTTAGTCCGTAAACCAGATCCCTAGTCAGGAAGTCCACTATGGACGTGCAACATAATGGTCCAAAATGATAATCCACAAAGTATCCACTAAACCTATAGTCCAAAGTTGGACGTCCCCCTGTTAACAAAATGAGCAAAAATGTCTACACTTTAGCTTAGCCATGTATGCAAGTCATTCCATTTTAATAAGATCTTGGATTAAATGAAACTTTGGCTATTTTAGTAAAAGAAATTAAGATGATTTTTAAGGATTTTTAATAATTGGAAATAATATTTAGGTTTTTAATATGAACCATCGGATTTAGGTCATTTCAATCCTAAGGTAATTGTTGATGGAAGAAAGCTAAAATAGGGTGTGTCATTTTTAGAGTTTAGAGAGAGAAAAAATTTCTAATAGCACCTAAAGAGAAAAACGGAGAAACTTTTAGGAGATTTTTAGTGGAGAAATAGTAGAAGCATAAGAATTCTTAGAGAGCATTAAAACGGTTGGTGTTAGATTGTCCTTGGATCGAGTTCGCGGAAGTACTAGCCCTGTTGATCTTTCCGGTCTAAGTAACATTGAAATCACCACTTTGCGGAAACAGGTAATACTAGAACCTTAAACTGGTTGGAAAAACATGTTTAATGGGTGATGTTTATGCGCAAATATTAATGAAAAGTTTTCACGGTTTCTTTCCACTATTCAGTGCGTAGTTCTCTTGAATCTTGTCTTTTTTTTTTCTCTTTTTTTTTTGTTTGATGATCATAAGCTTGGATAAACGTGAATGATTGCATCTTGTTGACTTTTGATCACCTGTTAAACTCTGTTCTTGACATAATTTGTTTAATGGTGTGATTGAGTTTGTCTTATCATACGTAACCTTTCTAGTATCATTAAGAGTTGAGGTCTTCATGGTCTGTAGTCTCATGCTTTACATCTTAGTCCTACATTGGTCATGGTTTCATGTTGTTTGCATCTAGAGTTAGCTATGTCGTGTCATGGTCTTTAGCCAACTGTCCAAAGCATTGTATAAGCTATCTATCTATGTCATCGCATGCATCTTGCATATGAATATCATTTAGGCATCAGTGTATCCATATTCCATGATTAGGCAGCTCATGCACGGAAGTTTGGTAGGACTCTGTATATTGATTTATTAGTTCTAGGTAATGTTCGGTCCAATTTCATATCATGTTATGTCGTGCATTGACGGACCTACAGCTGGGCTACCGCCACAGCCCAAAAGCCTAAAAAAGTGAAATGATATGCTCGATCAAGCCTATTAGTCCGGATTGAAAAATGAATTAAAACTTCTTGGATCCGTCCCCGATGTCGTGTCTATCTCCTCTTTGTTAAGTGTCAATGCATGTTTTAATGGTCGATGTGTAAACCCTAGGAAATAGAAGCTCCGGCGATTGTGGGGGGGATTTTCAGGCGACTGAAAACCAGAAATCACCCCTGCCTTTGTCCGTGAATTCAACGCATACATCTCCCTGTTTCCTCTTTGTTTATTATTTGATCGCATATAGGGATGCAAGACATAGTTCTTCTAGGGTTTTTCTGTTTCTCATACTCAGCTTTCCCCTAGATTTTTCTATGCCCATAACACGTTCTTCAGCTTCATCAGGAATCCGTAGGAATGACAGGCCTGATTCCCAATCCTCCATGGCCTCATCTTCGCAGAGTGATAAGCTTCCTTGTCCTTTCGCAACTTTTGATGGCTGTCAAGGAGGTCCTGGTGGTTTGGGTTACTCCAGGAGTGGTTTAACAAGACATCCGAAAGACCACCACTTTCCAACAGAGGATGCCAGATTGGTTTGCATAGAAAGGATTCAGACTAACGAGAGCTGTTCACAGCATGGGAAAGCAATCTGTTGGAGTTGGAATCCTGGTTATGCACCAAATGCATGACTACTCATACATGGAAAATGGCCTGCAAAAACAAGTTGCATTCTGCAGATGTCGTTCCAGGGCCGTTCAATGGAATTGGTGCAGATTTCCTGATTCATGGTGTTACGAAACCACGAAATGCTTCGCCTGGTGCAGTGGATAATGCTGGTGCAGGTGTTTCAGTGAGTGAAGAGCTTGCAGGTGATGAAGAGTTTGCAGGCCTTAATGTGGAGATACTAAATATGATGCTGCAACGACAAATACCTACGACTGTTAGTATTCCTTCACACTGCAGGTTACATTTTTCGCGTGCTCTCAAGTCTGCTTTAGATTTTGTTCTAGCTAATCCCATGAACATTGCGGCCTGGATACGATTGTTACTGCTGCCAATTTGTACACTAAACCTGTATGAACCTCATAGTTCCAGTGAGGAACGCTCCGGTACGAGGAAGAAGTTGCAGACTGCTGCTATAAACAAAGCTTTGTTGGTTTGGAGGGAACCTGCCGGCTGCATCAGTTTGGTACAACAATTGCTTGGCCTGAACAAAAGAGCTTCTACACAGCGTGCTCCTAGCAAAAAGAAGACGAAGCGACATCTAGAAGCCTGTCGAAAAAAGCTGAGTTATGGCCACTACACGGCAGCAATTCGCATTCTTTCTTCCAGTGGCGTTGCTCAACCTACCGCAGACACCTTGTTCGAACTCCAGCAGAAACATCCATATGTTCCACCCCCTACTATATCCACTGAAGCTGTTTCAACACCTTCCCTGACTGTTGATTCCAAGGCTGTACTTGCAGCCCTAAAGAGCTTCCCCAAGGGGACATCTTGTGGCAGAGACGGTCTCCGTGCTCAGCACTTGTTGGACGCCATGAGTGGAGCTGGTGCTGCGATTTCTGATGAGTTGTTGCTGTCGATTACTGGCGTCGTGAACCTGTGGCTTGCAGGTAAATGTCCTCCTTCCATTGGTATATTTGTGGCCAGTGCTCCCTTAACCCCACTACTTAAACCTGGTGGTGGTTTGAGACCAATTGCGGTAGGCACCATCTGGCGTAGGCTGTGTTCTAAGTTAGCATCTACTTCAGTTTGCAAAAACTTAAACATCTATCTTGGCAATCACCAATATGGAGTTGGCATCCCTTGCGGCGGAGAGAGTATTCTATACGCGGCGAATAGATTTCTTGAAATGCATGGATCTGATAACACCAAATCTATGTTATTAATAGATTTTTCGAATGCATTCAACATGGTTGATCGATCCACTATTATCCGTGAGGTAAGAACACACTGCCCTATCATCTCTCGTTGGGTTGAATTCTGCTATATGCAACCCGCCAGACTATATTATCAAGAGCACTTACTCTCCTCGACACAAGGGGTTCAGCAGGGCGACCTTCTTGGTCCCCTTCTTTTTGCTTTAGCTTTGCACCCTCTTATCGAGAAGATTGCATCCACTTGTATGTTGGATTTCCATGCCTGGTATTTAGACGATGGCACCATCGCAGGTGACACTATGGAAGTGTCTAAGGCATTGAAGATTCTCCAAGAGGACGGACCAGTCTACGGGTTACATCTGAATATTTCGAAGACTGAATTATTTTGGCCCTCTTATGACCCGAGAAGGGATTCCGATACTGCCTTTCCTGCGAATATTGGTAAGCCAAAAGATGGTGTTAAATTGCTTGGTGGACCAGTCAGCCTAGATATTAACTTCTGTAGTAATGTGGTGTTGAACAGGGTTGACAAAACCTCTCAGCTCATTGACAAGATTCAAGAGCTGCAGGATCCTCAGTGTGAACTTTTGCTTTTGCGCAACTGTACTGGAGTTTCGAGGTTATATTTTTCCCTACGTACTACTTGCCCCCATGCGATTCAGAATGTTGCCACGCGCTTTGATGATTATCTTATGCAGTATATTCGTTATCTTATAGTCGGGGATGGGGCTGGTTTTGGCTTAGTCCAACAGCGACTAGCCACTCTCCCCATCAAAGATAGTGGTCTGGGTATTCTTACTATGACAGATACTATGCAGTACTGCTACCTTGCATCTCAGGCACAGACCCAGCATTTGCAGAATTCTATTTTGAGGCTTCCTGCAACAACTGACTTATGCCTTGGTTTCCATACTACTTTACAGAGTTTCACACAAGCTTGTGAGATCCCCCTCCCTGATTTCAACATTAATGATGTCGCCCCCCATTACATGAAGTCATTGGCAGCTATCTACTTTGGAGCTATCAGGGAAAAGATACTTACTCGCTTTTCTTTTTCTACACTTGAAGTTACTGTTTGGAAATGTAATAGATCTGATCATGCTATGGATTTCCTTAAGGCAATACCTATTCCTGGGCTCAACCAGGAAGTTGGTTCCAGGCAGTTTAGCTCGGTCTTACAATATCGTTTAGCTATACCCCTTTTTGAGGAAGGTAATAAATGTACATGTTGTCGCAAACTCATGGATATCTTTGGAGACCACGCTATCCATTGTGCCAGCGAGGTCGGGCTTAAATTCAGACATGATTTAGTAAAAGATATTCTGGCAGACATGTGTTACAGAGCTGGGTGGGATCTCTCCGTTTACCAGTGCTAAGACACGCCACTTCATACCAGGTCATGCCATTTCTGCAGCAATTACCCGCAAGAACACTAAATACTTAGATGTTTGCACTTCTCTCGGGTATGGGTTCGGTGTTTTGGCTTTCTCCACTTTTGGCGAGCTTAGTACGGATTTATTAACTTCCCTGAAGATATTAAGGAATTGCATGGCAGGACATGATGCCAACTTTAAGATAGGCAATTCTCTTTTTCATAGGCTATGAATCGTTATTCAAAAAGGTGTTGGTGCCCAACTTGTTGCTAGGCTACCACCATCTCTTGTAATATTGTTTTTGATTAATAATAATAATAATAATAATAATAATAATAAGGAGCGTCTCTGGCGAAAAATTCCGGTGATTGAAAGCCGAGAATTATCTTTTCTCCCTCCTACAATCTAGCAGCCTAAAATATACTCAAACTGTATATCATTCGATCCCTCACTTTTTCCCCTACAGATTGATACCGCTTGTGTGCAGGCTTACGAATTTTTCAGAAGATTATCGAGCGGTTATTGCAGTTACTAAGGTTTCTGCAATGCCAAGAACAAGGAATCTATCATCTTCTGAAGATCAATCCCTCTCAGACACTGATGAAACTGTCGATTCACCAGATGGCGTTTTGGTACATTTTCCTTTCAAACACTTTGACGATTGTATGGATGGGTATAACAGCAGAGGTTATGTTAAAACCTCTATCATCCGGCATATTCGTAATCAACATTGGCCATCTAAAGCGAGATTAACAGTATGCAAAGAAAGGATTAGTACTAATAATAATGTGTACAATGCCTGGGAAAGATTACTCCTACAATTACAGATGTGGTTGTGTGGTGATTGTATGAAAGTGCAGTCCTGGAAGCGTGCTTGTCGTCCACATAATGGCAATATCCTAACAGGTCCCTACAATGGCAGACATGCAGAATTTTTAATCCATGGAATAGATAAGCCTTCTGAATATGCCCCCCCCCTTGTGGTGGATGTCTCTGCAGTGCAGGATGAATCTCCAGGTTTGTCCCTTGAACTGCTTGATCTGGTGTATCAGAAACGTTTCACCACAACTGCCAATATTCCACCACCTTGTAGATTGAACTTCTCGAAGGCATTGAAAACATCACTTGACAAAGTGCTTGCTAAACCTGAGGACCTTACTGTGTGGTTACTGTTACTACCCATTTGCACACTTAATCTATATCTGCCCAACAATGCCAGTGAAGAGAGATCACTTACACGGAAGAAACTGCAAATTGCAACAATTAATCAAAGCCTACTTAAATGGAGTGAGTCGAATGGATGTGTCAGTATTGTCCCAACAATTACTTGAAAAGGAAACACAAGATGAAGCCATACTGCATCAACGTAAACAACCCTTGCGGAAGAAACCCAAAACCAATATTGAAGCCTGTCATAAGAAGCTTCAATTTGGTCATTATACCGCTGCTATACGTATTCTATCATCCAATGGAGTAGCCCCTGCAAATCCTGACACACTCCATGAATTACAACAAAAACACCCTCAAGTACGGCCACCTATTATACCTCATGAGGACCCCAACTCTGCTGCAATATCTGTAGATGTCCAAGCTGTGCTGAAGGCCTTGAAAAGCTTCCCGAAGGGAACGTCGTGCGGCCGTGATGGTCTTCGTGCTCAACATCTGTTAGACGCAACCAGTGGAGCAGCAGCAGCAGTCTCGGATGAACTTCTTGTTTCCATAACAGGAGTTGTTAACCTGTGGCTTGCTGGTAAATGCCCATCATCCCTTGGCCAATACATAGCGAGTGCACCGTTAACCCCATTGCTTAAGCCTGGTGGAGGCCTTCGACCGATTGCAGTGGGTACAATCTGGAGGAGATTATGCTCCAAATTAGCTGCTACAGCGGTACTTAAAGACATGACGGCATACCTTGGTAAACATCAATTCGGAGTGGGCATTCCATGTGGTGGTGAAGGTATACTACACTCTGCAAATCGACTATTGGAACTGAAAGGTACCCATGACAACTTGACTATGCTACTAGTCGATTTTTCTAATGCCTTTAATGTGGTCAATAGAACTGTCATAATCAATGAGGTTCGTGCGAAATGCCCAAGTATATCGAAGTGGGTAGAATTTTGCTATGCAAAACCTGCCAAATTATATTACAATGAGTTCACCTTGTCTTCCGCACAAGGAGTTCAACAAGGAGACCCTCTTGGTCCCCTACTCTTCTCTTTGGCACTACATCCTCTTGTTTGTAAAATAGCATCGCAGTGTTCTTTGGACCTCAATGCATGGTATTTAGATGACGGTACATTAATTAGGGATACCTTGGAAGTGGCTAAAGCACTACAGATCATACAAGCTGATGGACCTGCAAGAGGTTTGGATTTAAACATTCGAAAAACTGAAGTTTTTTGGCCTAACTCAGACCCCAGAAGTAGAGCGGCTTTTCCGGCAGAGATTTGCAGACCTTCTGATGGTGTGCGCTTATTGGGAGGACCTGTCAGCTTAAATGACCAATACTGCAGCGACACAATCATGGCTAGGGTCAACAAAACTATACACCTGATGGACTGCATCAAAAAGTTAAAACACCCCCAGAGTGAGCTGCTACTCCTCCGTAATTGTGCTGGTGTCTCCAAATTGTATTTTTCTATGCGTACAACACGGCCCCAAGTCATGCAGGCTGCACAGAGACGTTTTGATCAACACCTTATTCAGTTCCTGCAGTATATAATCACTGCTGATGGTCCAGGATTTGGACAACTGCAACAGCGCATAGCTACCTTACCTATCAATTGTGGAGGTCTGGGAGTTTATTCTATGGCAGACACCATCCAATACTGCTACATCGCCTCCTGCTATCAAACCGAACACCTGCAAAGCAAAATCCTACCTATTTCAACTGATCTCGGCCCTAACTTTCATAGTGCAGTTGCTTCTTTCATGCAATTTTGTGGTTTATCTACTTCTTCTTTCAACATCAGAGACTTCGCCCCCCAGCCTATGCACCTCCTGGCGAAGTGTTATTTTTAGATTGTTATGAAAATTATATCAACCACTTATACCATGTCAGAACGGGATGCCATTCTATGGCAGTGCAACAAGAAAGCACACGCACAAGACTACCTTAAGGCTGTTCCCATTCAGGGTCTGAATCAGTCCATTAGGCCGCGTCAATTCAGGGCAGTGCTACAATACCGTCTTGGGATTCATCTTTTCGACGACGATAGCATTTGTTCTTGCTGCAAAAGAGCCATGGATCGGTTCGGGGATCACGCCATCCACTGTGCTAGTGAGGTTGGTATGAAATATCGACACGATATGGTAAGAGATCTCTTTGCGGAATTATGTTACAAAGCTGGAGTTGCAGCAAGGAAAGAAGTCGCACTTGGCCTCAAAACAAACAGGAACACTCCTCTCAAACCAGCAGATATCATGGTCTATAATTGGGAAAATGGACGCGACATATGTTTCGACGTCACGGGCGTCTCCCCATTTTCTAAAGGCGGTAACCGAAGTTTCACCCCAGGATATGCTATTTCAGCCGCTATTACCCGCAAGCGTAACAAGTATGTTGATATATGTTCCGCTCATGGGTACAGTTTCGGTGTGTTAGCATTTTCAACCTTAGGGGAACTAGGAGACGACGTCATTGATTTCGTGAAGAGATTGAAGAACTGTATGGCAGATCACGATGTGAATAATCATCTAGGCAGCATTCTATTTCATAGGCTAGGTATTATTATTCAGAAAGGTGTTGGTGCGCAAATTTTTGCGCGACTCCCAACCAAGTCATTGTAGTTTTCTGTTTTGGTTTGCTTAATAAATGCCTCAGTGGCCCCCTTTCATAATAAAAATAATAATAATAATAATAATAACATGGAAGGTGATGCGTTCCAGGAGGTCCCAGGTTCGAGTCTTCGATGGCGTAACATTACAGGAATTAACATGGAAGGTGTTGTTAGCTTGCCCCCTTGTGCCACAATCTCGCCCTCCAGTCCGCCGTTTCGGCTCCCCTTGGCAAGGTTACCCATGAGGCCCGCTGGTAGGCTAGCACAGCAACCTGTTCAATTAATGTAGTAGTATGTCGTTGGAGCCTAGCTTGTTAGGCTTCCAACTAGTTTCATGTAATCATCGTTCTCCCATTAATAGAAAAAATTTATAATAATAATAATAATAATAATAATAATAATAATAATGGAATATGGATACACTGATGCCTAAATAACGGAATATGGATACACTGATGCCTAGGTGTTGGCGCCCAGCTTGTCGCTCGGTTGCCTTATACCGACGTGTAATATACACACTGTCGTCTTGCTAATAATAATAATAATGTTTTCATAATAATAATAATAATAATAATGTTGATTTTGATATTGATTAATAATAATAATAATAATAATAACATGGAAGGTCACAGGTTCGAGTCCCCAATGGCGTAATATTGCAGGAATTAACATGGAAGGTAGTGTTAGTTTGCCCCCCTTGTGACACAATCTCAGCCCCCCTCCCGCCGTTTCGTCTCCCTTGGCTAGGTTACCCATGAGGCTCGCTGGTAGATTAGCACAGCAACCTGTTCAATTAATGTATTAGTATGTCGTTGGAGCTTAGCTTGTTAGGCTTCCAACTAGTTTCATGTAATAATATTCATCCAATAATATAATAAAATTTTTAAAAAAAAAAATAATAATAATAATAATAACGGGCCCTAGCTCAGCTGGTCAACCCCGTTCTTCAAAGGTGATGCGTTCCAATAGGTCTCAGGTTCGAGTCTTCGATGGCGTAACATTACAGGAATTAACATGGAAGGTGTTGTTAGCTTTCCCCCCTTGTGCCACAATCTCGCCCCCCAGTCCGCCGTTTCGGCTCTCCTTGGAAAGGTTACCCATGAGGCCCGCTGGTAGGCTAGCACAACAACATGTTCAATTAATGTAGTGGTATGTCGTTGGAGCCTAGCTTGTTAGGCTTCCAACTAGTTTCATGTAATCATCGTTCTCCCATTAATGGAAAAAAAATATAATAATAATAATAATAACATGGAAGGTAGTGTTAGTTTGCCCCCCTTGTGACACAATCTCAGTCCCCCTCCCGCCGTTTCGGCTCCCTTGGATAGGTTACCCATGAGGCTCGCTGGTAGGTTAGCACAGCAACCTGTTCAATTAATGTAATAGTATGTCGTTGGAGCTTAGCTTGTTAGGCTTCCAACTAGTTTCATGTAATAATATCATAATGTGATAGCATTATTTAATAATAATAATAATAATAATAATAATAATAATAATAATAATGTTGATTTTGATATTGCCTCAGCGGCTCCCTTTCATAATAATAATAATAACTTGGCGTTGGTGCCTAGACTACCAACAAACTCTGTTAAAAGGATCTTTATTTACTTCAATAAAAGCCCTCAAAGGTGTGTTTAATAATAATAATAATTGTTTGGTTGAATGATACGTCTTGGTGCCTAGTACTTTAAATAATAATAATAATAATTTTCCCAAAATAATAATAATAATAATTTTTGGTGATAATAATAATAATTTTGGTAATAATAATAACATGGAAATTAACATCTAGCTCAGCTGGTCATCCTTGTTTCCCACAGTTTCACGTGTTCCAGGAGGTCCCATGTTCGAGCCCCCAATGGCGTAATATTGCATAAATTAACATGGAAGGTAGAGTTAGTTTCCCCCCTTGTGACACAATCTCAGCCCCCAATCCGCTTAGGCTCCTTTGGCTAGGTTACCCATGAGGCTCGCTGGTATGCTAGCGCAACAACCTGTTCAATTAATATAGTAGTATGTCGTTGGAGCGTAGCTTGTTAGGCTTCCAACTAGTTTCTTCATGTAATAATCGTTATCCAATAATATAAATTTGAATAAAAAAGAAAAAATTATTCTGAGTAATAATAATAATAATTTCGATATTTTTGGTATTATATATAAAAATAAAGATATTTTTGGTGATAATAATAATTCTCGTGATTTGGCCGGATTTTTGTTTCCATTTTACAAGATTGGGTGCGTTTTTTATTTGCTTAATAATTCCATTAGCATTCATAATTTGATGTAATTATTTCATTATTTGTTAAGGCAAGTTAGAACCCTAAAATCCCGATTATAAAGTAGAGGCCAAGTTTCGGCTTGGATGGGCTAGGTGCCTCACACCTTCCTAGCTCGTATCTTGATTCCCGGACTCTCTCTCTGTTTTTTGGACCAGTGTTTCTTTTGGGTCCCAACTCCCTAAGTTGGGTGGCGGCTTCCTTTAATATTATTCCCTTATTAATAATTTTCCACGTGATTCCCATTTTAGATATCTGGAAGATCCTAACGGATTTCGACGGTATCTACAGTGGTGACTTCAGTGGGGACTTTGAGAATCTAACTTGAAACGTAATTGGGATTTTAGGGTTTTAATTTTAAACTACTCGGTATTTGCGCACACACACGTGCACACACCTATTTTCACTTTTGCATTACATTTTGCATTATCAGACGTCCGATTCTTAGGAAAACAAGTGGCTAGTAAGCTGAACCCGTGCCTTGGGATTATGGGAGTTACCAGCTGAACCACCACAAGCCTTAGCCCAGTACCAAAGAAGATTAGTCTAACTACGTCTGAGGTATATTTTGCTAAGGTAACCCAAGCTTAACCGAGAATTAGTTGAACCTGCATGCACATGCATAAGCTGCATTCATTGGTGTACAAAATCTGAGGCATAAGCACTTCTTTATGTGCTGATTATTTATTCCTTGTGAAAACATGATTTGGATTTGGAGCAGATTTCGGGAAAGTTTACACAAAATAACCGCGCACTCTGAAATGATCGGCGACATTGAATTGTGGCAGGCTTGCTGGAACAATTCCAGAAGATGTTGGATACTAAGTTCACTGAAACCAAGAAGTGGACTCTTGAGGCTATTGTTGAGGCTGTAAGGAAAAATAAGGGGTCTGAAATGGGTGACAATGATAATGATGATGATGAAGAGGAGGAGGAAGAGGAAGAACAAATCAAAGAAAATTTTCTAGAATCGGGAGAAACCACTGCACGTGAACGTAAATTATCACGGAGGCTCAAATAGGTTGAAAGGACTCTGCAGAAAATAGGAGGGGGTACAGTAGACATGCATGGGCTATATCCTTATCTCGAGGTTCATTTACCATCGGATTTTAAATTTCCGGACATGGATAGATATGATGGAACTGGGTGCCCAAAAACTCATATTCGCATGTATGTTGGGTATTTGAAGCCACTGGGTATTAATGATGGGTTGCTAGTTCAATTGTTCCAAAGGAGTTTGAAAGGAATAGCCCTAAAATGGCTGATGAAGACAGACCCAAGGTTGGTTTCGACATGGAAGAATATGGTTAACATGTTTGTGAGTCATTTTACACAAATCACTAACATTCATTTCACCCGCAAGCATTTGGAGGCAGTTAAACAAAGTCCGAATGAATCTTTCTCAGAATTTTTTCCGCGTTGGAGGACCAAAGCTTTGGAGTTGGATGTAAAAATTGACTGAAAAGGAGATGGTGGATATTGTGATAAATTGTTTAAATTATGAATATTCCAACAGGCTGAGTTCATCTTACCATGCATCATTACTCTCTTTGTGGAAGGTCGGTTCGCAGACAAAAAATGCACTAGATGCAGGAAGAATGACGATGTTATCCAATCAAGTAGATCCGAAAGGAAATAAAAATGGGGGGACCAAAACCGCACCCAAAGATCAAATGAACACCGTGTCAGAAATTGTAAGGACAACCACAGCTTCGGCAGCAGTTGCTCCTCCTGCAATGCAATATCAGGGGCAAGGACAGAATTGGAACCAAGGGCAATGTCAGAATTGGAATCAAGGAAGATATGGGCGTCCGTAGAGAAACTTTACTGAATTAAGCCACCCAATGAGCCAGATGCTTCCTACATTGATTACCAAGGGTTTGATAAAGCTACCTGCTATAAGGCCTCCTCTGCCGAATCCACCAAGATGGTTTAATCCAGATGCGAGATGTGAATTCCATAGGAAAGTCGGACATTGGACTCATCGGTGTGCAGCTCTTAGGCACACAATTCAAAATCTAATTGAATCTAAGCAGTTGTCTGTCGGGGAATGAAGGAAACCGAATATAAATCAGAATTCATTACCACATCACCAGGGCAGCCCAGAATCAATTTCATTTCGTCTGGAAAGGATTATGATCCGACTGATTCGATCTATAAGCATAATGAGGAGTTTTGTTCGACAATCCACATTTCAGAGATTTTACCTACTCGTCAACCACAAACTGTCCATATCAGTGAACTCTTCACGGACCAGGTACAAAACACATATTTGTTTGTTTCGTCTAATCATTCTGGTTTTTGGTCTGATTCTTTCACAGGTAAATCAAGTATGCCCGCAAGTCAAATGTATGTGACAGACACGGGCCTATCTCCGTCGGAACCTGTGTATCTTTCAGATATCCTGCCAGACCAGACCAAGCCTGCAAGGATGATCCATATTTCTGAACTTTTGTCTTAGAGAAATTTCCTGTTTGGTCCAAAGATCCGACCCGGGAATAGTGTCTAGTCCAGCGGGATAGAACAATTATCCTCTAGTCCAAAAAGGTTTAAAATCCTAGAAAATTACTAGCCTACCCTCAACATTCATGCGTGGGTTAAAACTGTCTCCTCCCACTTCTTCTTCTTCTGCCTTGTTAAAACTGTCTCCTCCCACTTCTTCTTCTTCTGCCTTGAAGAAAAAATCGACTGCAACTCCTTCATCTGAAAAACGATTTCGGAAATCATTAATTACAGAAAAATCATCAGTTCTTGACCTAATCAATTACATAAATCATCAGTTCCTGACCTAATCAATTACATAAATCATCAGTTCCTGACCTAATCAATTACATAATCATCAGTTCCTAACCTAATTTTTATTCATTCAATTAAAGAGAAAAAATGGTTAGAACTATCAAGCGGACAATTACAGAAGAAATTGTAGAAGAAACCCAGGTAAAAAGAAGAAGAAAAAATGTTGATGATTCACCAACACAATCCTCCCCTGCGGCTAAATCTCCGACAACAAGGAGTATGAGTAAAGTTGGTACTCCGTCACGAACAAATGTTCCTCAGGTAGAAGGTAAGCAAAAATCAGAAGAAAGTAAAGCCTAATTTTGTACTTCATATTGACATGCAATACTTAGAAAACTGTTGTTGAATTTCATATTGACATGCAATACATATCAATATTTAATGCTGATGAAAAACTGTAGATATGTAGTAATGTTCAACTAATATACTACATATGCTCAATAGAATCACTACATATCTGTATGTAGTGTTTGTTTTACATGTTTTCAATGGAATCACTAAATATTTGTATGTAGTGTCTGGTATACATGTTTTCATATGTTGTATATGTAACTTGAGACAACATATTGACATGCAATGTGTGATTCATATGTTTTTTGTTCAATAGAAACACAACATCTCTGTGAGTCATATGTTTTACATGTTTTTCATCTGTTGTGTATGTAATTTGACACAACATATTGACATGCAGTGTGTGATTCATATGTTTTATATCTGTACTACATATCAATATGTTGTCTTCAATTTGTAGTTATTGATATGTAATGATAGCATCTCAAATTGATATGTGTGCTACATATTATTATCTGCCTGTAATATGTAATGTGTACAAAACTTTTGGTTTACAAAAACAGCAAAAACCAAAGGAAAGAAAGCAGCTGCTGCTCCTGAAGCAAAAAGCAAAAGAAAAACAGCAGCGGCAACTACTAAAGCAAAAGGAAAAACAGCGACAACGGCTGCTACTCCTTCACCAACAGCAAAGGGGGACAAAGCACTTGTCCTGAGAGCTGCTACTCCTTCTCCAAAAGGAAAGGGAAAAGAAAAAAGGGGGAAAGCAAAAGCGCTCCTGAAAGAAGGTTTGTAATGTTAAAACTGAAGATAATTCTTAATAACATATGTTTATGAGTATGTAATGATGCATTGTTGTGCTTGTTTTTGGTATTAAGTGTTTTCTGAAGACTTGGTAGATATTACAACTACATATTGATGATGTAACTACATATTTGATATACCATATTGATATGTACTGTATTAGTTTTTGGTTCTTGTTATTGTGTAGGTGCTAATAAGCGTAAGAAAGGAGCTGGAAAACCACGAAGTTTATACCGTGGCGGTTTCAGGGGCTTGTGGGGGCTTGCGAAGACTATTAGGACCACTAAGAAGGCTATTGCGAAGTCCACTGAAAACCTTGAGTTGAGTGAGTTGCAGCTGAAGATGATTTCTGAAGCATCATTCGGTAACCTGTTCCTAATGTTCTGGTACACAAGATTTGAGTTGGAACATTGGTTGAAGATTGAAGATGCAATGACGAAAATGTTACGCTGTTACGTTAGGGGTCAAGATCCAAACAAGCTTAGATTTGTCTTTAAAAGGCATGGCCAACCGAATGAGCTAGTATCCACACCAGAAGAAATGGCACTTATTTATGGGATGCCGAGAATTCCAAATAGGGAATATCTTGATTATAGGCTTACACAAGTCAATAAAAAAAGTGGATGGCGTGAAACAGAATTTTTCAAAAGGACTTTTCCTACTGATATGAAAGCTGGTGATAAAGTGACTAGGCCAATGATTGTGAAGGCAATCTTGAATATCCTTAAACGAACACCAATTAATCTGAAAAAGAAGAAGTCTGATGAAGAGTCTCTGCAAAGCGTGGGTGATCAATCAAATGAAGATTCTGAAGAAGACGAGGAAGACGAGGAAGATGCCGAAGATCTTGTTAGGCTTATCTGCTTGTATATGTGCACTTCATTATTTTTCGCTACAAGTGATGCAAACGCTTTGACTGAAAAATATATTGGTTTCGTTCTTGATCTTGAGAAGGCTAAGAATATTTCATGGCCTGACCTCATCCATTCTCATTTAGAGAAAGAGCTGAATGAAAACGTGGAATCCGTAGAACGCACAAATGGTTGTGCTATTTATTTGTTGGTAAGAATCTATTTATTTGTTTATTCTACTTCAAAATGTTTTTGTTTTATGTGTTTTCTACATTTTGATAGTATATCTAATACTGCATATCAATATTTTGCAGCCATGGTTTGCGGAGCATACCCATTTGGTGGCGCCCGAGGATATAGTGACAGAACCTGCAGGAATGTATGTGCCAAGAGTGTCTAGGTGGAATCATACAAAGATATGTGCTGAGTTCCTAAAGGATATTGATCTTTCTGAGTATCAGGTAAACTTGCCTTACATATTTTGTCATAATAAAAATATATATTGATAAGTACACGTAGTTCGACATATTGATATGTAATAATTAGCATATCAATATGTAGTAGTTATTAGCATATCAATGCTGCTTAGGTACAGTGTAGAAACTTCAATTTCCCATTTCTTTTCTTCATTTCAATTTCATGAATCATGATCAATTAGGGCTTCTACTTTCTTCTCACAAACCCTAGTTCCTTTTCTTCTCTTCTCCATATGTGTTTCCTCATACGACTGATCTTAATCTAGCCATCCAGGTAATCTTCTAAATACAAACAATTAAATTTGCTCTGTTTTGATCATATTATCTGTTTTCATTTTACATTTACTATTCATCTTCATCATACTACATAGAAATGGCTCCTAGAAAAAAGAAAACCAAAACTACATCAAGTTCGCTCTACCTAAATCATGCTTATAAGAAAACCCATGATTTTTTTTACTCAGATAAGAATGTAATCTCTGAGAGATACATAGATTATTAGTTATTAGCATATCAATTTGTGGTGATACATATTGATATGTAGTTATTAGCATATCAATATGTAGTTCTCCCTGTGTATCTAATAGAGAAAGAACTACGACATGTTTTTTTTTGGTAATATCTAATATGTAGTTGCTTCTTTACATTTATTTGATTTGTACCAGTTCCATGTTGATTTCAAAGATGAGATAACACACGAAGAAAGACAAATCCTTAATCGTATTTCAAGAAGGATTCAACAGGAAGCAAATGATGATGCTTTTTGTTTAGATGAGAATTCCGAATCGGAAGAAGAGAAGAAAGAAGAGGAAGAAGAGAAAGAAGAAAAGAGGACTCAGTATTGGGGGGAGAAGATTGGAAGATTAAATACGATGATTTGAGGAATACAATATCTTCCAAATGGAGTGAATTCAACACAATGCAGCAAGAGGGCGAACCGGTTGACGCTTCAAAGCTTGAGTTCATGTTGCATGATATTTACCGGAAAGCTTTCCCTTTGCAGAGAGAAGCCAGCCAGGAAGATTATGTTAGCTTGGGATGTACACCTACTCCAAGAAACCCCAATGAAGAGTTGAATGTGGACCAAATAGTTGAGAACGAAATGCAAGGTTCTCCGGAAGATCAAACAGATGCTAATGTCAACATTCCTGAAGTTGGTTTGTCAACACCGAAAGATCAAACTCATGTTAATGCCACCTCTGAGGTTGAATTGTCAACAACTTCAGTATTGAAGTTCCATGATGTTGAAGTTCCGCGTTCTGAGGTTAAAAATTGGGCTAAATCTAATTTGGAGGAAAAAGTCAAAGAGATACAAGAGAAAAAGGGAAAAGAAAACACACAGGTAAGTAGCATATTAATATCTATCTGTGACATATCAATATGTAGTGGTATCTACCATTACATATTGATATGTAACAGTACATTCTTGTATACCACTATCTATCTGTTACATATCAATATCTATCTGTTACTTATCAATATGTAGTGGTATCTACCATTACATATTGATATGTAACAGTACATTCTTGTAGTGGAACATATTTATATGTAACAGTACATTCTTGTGGTGGTATACATAGCAAAAACTCAAGCTAAGTAGGTTTTTGTTGACAGTTTCAATTGATTTTTGCAGGTTGATCAACTTGAAGTTAGGCAGGAAGCAGCAAAGGAGTTGCTTACAACTATGCTAGAAACGAAGTCTTCAATTGTAGTTAATTCGCAGAAATTTCCAGAGTATAACGCCGGATTGGCGGCGGAAGAGTTTCATTTGCTGGATGTACCTTTGTTTACTATGATGTCGAGTTTGGAACACATTGAAAAGCTGTCTATGCCAGACTTTATAGAAATGGCAAACTCTGGCATTGGTGTTTATGTCGAAGAGTTTGCAGACCTCCTTCCAGATAACAACGAAGGTCTTTTTGGTATTAACTTACGAGAACAATTTGATAATCTGTTTGGAAGAGATTTGCGGCCTTTACAAATTCCACAAGAAACAACTGAGCAACAAGAACCCATTGAACCGAAAGATGCAGGTGAAGTTACAGGTAAGCAACAAGAATACATACCTACAACCAGTTCAAAAAGTCATTTGGAGGTTGCATCACAAGATCCTTTGGATGTTTCATCACAAGATGTTCTGGATGTTTCATCACAAGATGTTCTGGATGTCCCCTCGCAAGATGTTTTGGAGGTTCCATCACAGGTGAATGATATGTACTAAAAATCTCATTTTGTGTAGTTAATATTACACTACAAATCACTACATACTGATATGTATATCAGTATGGTAGCACTAGAAATCACTATACCATACAATCATATACCACTACATGCTTTCAAAAATGATTAGGTGATGTAACTATGTTTTATGCAATATAGATATTTACATATTTTTTTATGTTGATTAAAAATGCAGGAACAGTTTAGCACAAGAAGCCAGAAACAAAAAATGGTAAAAGTGAACAAAAAGCGTGCTACAAAGCCCGAAAAGCAGCAGGTAACAACACCCACCAGACCTGTTACTCGTTCCCATCCTGCAAAGAAGGTAGATGATATATATGAGAGTGGAAGTAAGTTCTCACCATCATATAAAGGACCGAAAGCTGCAGCTGCAGAAGCACTACCACTAAACAAAAAGAGAAAGCTTAAATTGCGCAAGTATTTCCGGAAACTGACTAAATCACCATTCTATAATGACATGAACGATGAACAAAAGAGTACTCTTTCCACATACATCAATAATGCAAAAAATCTTAGGTGAGTTCTCAATTGACACTTTTATATTGATATGTACTATTAGTTTGTGTATGTACTTTTGATATACATACATATTTGTATAAAAAATACTGAGAAAGACATATCAGTATGTACTGTTACACAAAGAATACTAACCTTTACGTCGTTTATTTTCTAGCTCAATTGCTTGGAGAGTGGGAGAAGGTGGTCTTTGTGTAAGTGGAACTACAGTTGATGACTTGGTGCAGAACGATTTATTAGAACAAGATCTTCTCAACTACGCACAATACAAGCTTAACACCAAATTTCAGAATGAGCAACCGATGCACGAAGTATACAGGAAATACTTGCCTGTGTTGCATCTGGATCCATCCGCTTGGGTAAGTTGTTATCTTACACTGCATATTTACTACAGCACATATTCAAAAATTAAAAAAGTATGTAGGGGTAGGTATACTACATATCAATATTGCATAAAACAAAATTAGATATAAACTATTTCAAGTACATCCATGTTTTCAGTACAATGTCGAGTTCCCGGATAACCTCAAAGGAGCAGCACATGATTCTGTTTACAAACCAATATTGGCGATGGATGAAAGTATCAAGAAGATTCTTGTACCAATGTGCCACCACAATCTTCATTGGACGCTACTTGAGTATGACTGCGAAAAAATGGTGTTCAACCACTACAATTCTTCTAAGGCTGAATGGGGAGGTATTTGTTATCCACACGCCTGCAAAATGGCAGATTACATGTACGTACCTATCAACGTGTACTTGATGGAGAAGGACAAAGTAACAATGAAGAATGTAATAGTGAATGAATGTGAAGCACCTCAACAAGGGGGATCGCCAGACTGTCTACTGTTTGTGATGCATTTTATGAAGATGATGTCAAAAAGAAAATATGTGGGAGTGCCTTTGGGAGATGATGAAGAAGTGCAAGCGAAGATTCGTAACAAAAGGGTCCCGTTAGCATGCAAATTGCTGAAAGCATCTCCACCGGAAATCAGTTGGCAGATGACATAAAAATAGTCTTACTTGCTAAAAGTAATCTGACAGTACATATCACTATTTAACTATTTTCTTTTCTTTTTATTCTTGGTTTCATTTCATTTCATGAGTTCAAGAATGTTCAAAAACATATCTAATATGTAGTGATTTTTAATTTGAATTTGGGTTTAACTTTAATGTAGTGATATTTCAATTGTGTTACTTAAACATGATTTTGTGTTGTTGATACGAGGGGGCGCTGCCCCCTCGACCCCCGTGAAGATGGTGAATCAGCTGGAAAACCAAAAGATGTTCTAAATAATCTTAGTGGAAGATGGTTAAACCACAAACCAGTACATATTTAATTGTTTTCTTGTTACAAACATCTAGTATGGTTACACTACAACCACTACATATCAGTATGTAGTGGTAGATACTAACACTACAATACTGACATGTAATTTCAGTATGTAAATACTTCACTACTGCTGATAGATAATGACATTTTGATAGACTTAAAAACATATTTCATTATTCGAAAATAACTACAATAACTACATTTTGATAGACTTATAATGTTTCAAAAACCAAAAGATGTTCTAAGAAACAACAAAAACAGTATTTTCAGTACACTTGTAATGTATGTACTGTAAATGAAATACTTATTAACCAAATTCAGTTGGTACTGACAAAATCAAAAAGAAAAACGGTAGAATAGAACAAGGGCTAGAGGAAAGAATTGTGGAAAAGGAATCTGGCAACATCATCGATATAACATTCTGCTGCACGTTCAAGCCTGTGATAAAAGAAAAAGAGAAATCAGAACACTACTTGCTTAAAAGTACATTGTATTGTATCAAACTTACTTAATTAAGACATTAATATGTATCTGACTGAAATACATACCTGACACAAAATCATTCTTCAGAAAGTTCATACTGTCGGATAAGATTGCATGTTGCCTTGTTGTGATGAGTCTTCAAATTACAGTTTGAACACTTGACAGATTTTCTACTAGTCTCAAATGCAGACTTAAAACGTTTCCCCTTTTTCCTGCCTGGTGGAGACCTAATTACTTCTGCTGGGAGAACGATATCATCTACGTGATACTCATCGGGCCTGTGAGAAAAAAACAGTATCATATAAATGGAATGAACCACAACTACATATGAATATGTACACGGTATATTGTTCCTGAAAAACAAATATAAAAAAATGTAGTGGTATCTAACATTACATATCAGTATGTAACATCCATATGTAAGTAGGTTTATGTTGACAGTTTCCTCCAGATCTAGTAATAGCTGACAAAATGTACTGATTAAAGACACATACCTGTCGTGGTTAGGAACGGGTCTAATAGCTATTGAATATAGCTTACGAAAAGTGGTAACTTTGAAATAATCTTCAACGTAATAAAGAATCCTTCCTCCAGATCTAGTAATAGCTGCAGTAGCGTGCGAGCATGGAAAACCATAAACGCGCCATCGTTGGCAAGTACAAGTTTTTCTCTCTAGATCTACCATATGAGATCTGCACAGTACATATTCATGTGTTATTTTTCAGTACACCTAATATACACAGTACATATTTATATGTTCTCACAGAAACATGGTACTTAAAAAAAAAAGAGAAAGTAAATAACATTCAGATGATAGAGATTAGGGGTAAACGCTAACCTTGGAGAATGCACTTCATAACGATTAGCATCTGACTGGCTAACTTTCCAGGGACGGCCAATTTGGATGTGTAGTTCAAGCAAGGCTTGATACGTAGGGGTTAGCAGTTCTGGGTCCATCAAGAGACTCTCTTCACGACGTTCTGACATCATTTCCATCATACGTATCCTACACGACAAGGGGATAGCAAAGTCTGTTATACTAAAAATATACGTAGATTAACAGAACATATATGCTAATACTGTTACAAAAAAAAACTAATATAAGCTTGTACTGTGACTAAGGAAACTGATACAAACCTGATCGAGTCAACGAACGCACACGCAGGTAATTTCTTCTCTTTGTTAATCCAGCTATTGAACGATTCAGCAACGCTAGATGAAGTGTAACCATAACTACAACCCTTGAAGAAAGCATTGGACCACTTTTCTTTTGGAATGTTGCGGCAGTAGTCAGCAACCCAAGGCCTTCCCAAATTAACCATTTCTTGAAGACCTTCCTCGTATGTTGCAGGAGAAAGAGCATATGTCGCCTTTCGGAAAGCATCAGTCACTTCCTTATACTTTTCGTCAGACTTTGCGATAGGTAAGTTTTTGTCCAAATGGAAGTAACAATATCTTTGATGAGAATCAGGGAACTCTTTGGGAATATATTTAACCAACCCTTCACCTCGGTCAGTCATAAAAGTGATTGGGCGATCATCATTCAAAGCCTCCTTCAGTTTCTTGAAAAACCATTCCCAGCTGATATTGTCTTCACCAGGTACTAAAGCAAACGCAAGCGGATAAAATCCTGCAAAAAGGAATTACTAGTTATGTTAAGCAACTAATATTGACACTACATATTGACATGCAGTTGGTTTACCTCTTTGTTGATATGTGAAAACCTGACACTACATAATAACATGTTAAGCAACTGATTGACACTACATTTTCACATGCAGTATGGTTTATCTCATACTCAGTAAGGTCAATATGTAGTATGGTCAATACTCATTGTCAGATAGTGAAGTAAGATCAATATGAGTGATCTAACTACCAGACACTATATATCAAAAAAAAAAAAAGAGCCAGTTACCTTGATTACCATTAAGACATGTTGCTGCCATGAGACCTCCTTTAAAAGTTCCAGTGAGAAATGTACAGTCATAGAAAATCATGGGACGACATAGTTTATATCCCTCTATACAAGCTCCAAAGCAAACAAAAAGTCTATTGAATCTTTTTGTAGCATCATTGAAATCGAAATCAATAAATGACCCAGGGTTTGTTTCCCTAACAGCATTCACCCACCAAGCAAGATCAGTGTACGACTTAACATCATTACCAAAAATCTGTTTATGCGACAACTCAATTGCATGATATGCGTGGTGATACTGGATTTCAATGCCACCACTAACTTTAAGATAATCTATGATATCTGCTGGTGTTATGCGAGGGTTGTGCCTGACCATCTCATGAATTAGACTGTTCATGAGTTTTTTTGTAACTCTTGGATTCTTCAACATATAACCACCGCCACAGGTGTGCCTTCCCACATATTCCTTTATCTTAAAAACATCAATAGACTACCAATGGCAGTTGCGTGAAGCTTCCATGAACAACCTTTCACACTACATACGGCGGTGAATCTCTCAAGGTCATTCTTCTTCTTAATTACCTCATATCCAGTTCTCATGCAGTATTTTTGGCATGTTATACGTACGGCATCAACACCACCATATAATAATTGATCTGTATCATCAAAAATCTTATCCCAACCATCTGAAAAAAACACTCTTGGGGCTTCTTTACCTTCTTTCAAATAACTATTCTTTGCACTGACAACTAAGTCTGCATTACTGTCAACTTCCATACGCCTAGACGCGCCATTTGAAATTACATCCACGTGCAAATCAAATAAAGTTGATTGCTTTGAAGAATGTAATGCAGAGATGCCCTGGAGTGTTACATCGGCAAGAATAGGAACTATCGCTTGATTCTGGAAATAGTTAACCAGAATAGTCGATGGAGTCAACCAGCTCCACATATTACAGATGCAAAATTTCAAATCCTCTAAAGTTGAAAACGATGTAACCTCATATGCAAAATGATATTGCTTATGGTATACATGAGAATAGATGGAGAAGTCTGGTTTGGGACCAACGTCAGACATGTTAACCCTGTAAATGATCCAAAAATTAACTAAGTCTCTGAATGGATATAAGTTATACATATTGATATGTATTGGCATCTACTGTATTGCACGATACATACTAAGAGTGCAGGCTATATGTAGTACGTATTGGTATGTAACATGTAGAATAACTAAGTCTCTGAATTCCTATACGTTATACATATTGATATGTATTTGTATGTAACATGTAGAATATATTTTACAACATATCAATATGTTTTGAGTTTCATCTTCTATAAATAGAAGAACTGCAGCTGTATCAAAAAGAGAATACAAAATTACTACACGATCTATCTAACAAAACAAACCTATATCAAAAAATACATTAAAACAAACCTATATCAGATTACAAAGAAACTAAAACAGAACAGCTGCAGAGAAAAGGTGATTATAGTAACATACATTGTTCGAATCTGAGATTAACCTAATTCGATTTTAAGATACCTAATTGAAACACACAAAAATCACAATGTAAATCGAACGGAAACTGAATTGAACAATATAAATCATCACAAAACTGAAATCATAAAAGAAAGATAACAATGTACATCATAAACAACTATTCTGATAGAAATCGGATCAGAATAAACCTAATTATTCATCAACATTCCAAGAACAACAGCAAAGGAAGATGATTTACGAGATAAATACCTTGTTCGAATCTGATTTCGAAGCACAGATGATTTACGAGATAATAGCTGTGATTTACGAGATAAAATACTGTGATGAACCAAAACGCAGGAGCAGAGAAAACCAAAGAGAAACAATCTGAGATGAAAAAAAAGAGAAAGAAACTGAATTTGATTTGTTCGTGGAGTTGCAGAAAGGGTATTTTTGGTACTTTTGAAAAACTTGTCTTGTGTGACCCGCACGTTTTGGACTAGGGAATAAATATTCTGGTCCAAAAACATGTTTTTGGACCAGCGGATAATTTTATTCTAGGGGTGGATTAGAGAGTAACCAGTACTGGGTTTCCTGGACTACCTAGTAATTCCTAGTTTGTCTTATCCCGTCCAACCACCATCGGTCCCGGTCTACCTCTCAGACATATTATCAGACCCAGTACTCACGGCGGACCAAACTCCTGTTGATCCTGTTTACCTGTCGGACATTTTTCCCCAACCAGGGCACGATATAGATCATTCACGCACGAAATCATGGGTAGATCCGTTTAAATCTGAAGGTGGAGATGAAGTACAAAATCTAACAAGAAGTGGTAGAATTTACAAGCCTCCGAATCTGAGGGATGAACCTGTTATCACACTGCCAGCACCACCAGTGAAATCTGCGATAGAAGAGGACAAAGAAATCATTGAGCAATTGCAAAAGACAAATGAGAATATTTCCATTTGGGGTTTTTTGACGGCCTCAACTAGCCATCGAGAAGTTGTATTAGCTGAGTTGAATGTTTCACATGTATCAACTATGAGATCTCCAGAGGAATTGGCAGCAACAATGGCACAGGTGATAAGAGCAAACTTGTTATCATTTTCGGATGAGGATTTGACGCCTGAAGGGAAAGATCATAACCGAGCACTCAAAATCACAGTAGGGTGCCAAGGATATCATGTGCCACATATGTTAATAGATAATGGGTATGTCGTTAACATTTGCACCCTCGCAGCTGCAAAGAGAATTGGGGTTAGAGATGAAGATATATGTTTCAGAATTGATACTGCAAGAACGGCTCGGGGTTTCGATAATGAGAAAAGGTGTGTCATGGGTGAGTTTACCACTACAGTGGTCATCGGGTCGGCTCATACAAAGACAACATTTTTGGTTATAGATATTAATGCAAGCTTTACAATTCTTTTGGGGAAACCATGGTTACATACGAACCTAGCTGTGAGTTCATCTTTGCAACAAAAATTAAGATTCATCTACGGGGATAAGCTGATAACTATCCAAGGATATTTGGAGGAAGAAGAAGGAAAAGGTAAAAACAATCACATTACAATTCCAGTGGTCGAAACAAATCTGGTGGACAATATTTATACGGAAGAAAGTGTGAATCAGGTATTTCACAAAGCCTTATCCAGGGAAAAAACTTCCAAGTTGGTTCGAGCAAGGAAACACCAAGGTGGCCCATTATCTGAGAAAATACCGATTCTTCCCTGGGATGGGTTTAGGTCTAAGAGTTAATGGTCGCACTGAACCTCTTGACGGACAACAAGTGTCTCACGAAGCTCCGTACGGTTTAGGATACCATCCGACTGAAGAAAATCGTTTGAAATATGAACTTGAAAAATCACCATGGAATCGCCAAGCAAGAAAAGTTGTAGGAATAGATTGGAGTACCCAGCCATTACTAAATGGCCATTTTATAAGAAAAGAAGACTCATGTCCTTACATGGGCTTCAAGGAGCCATCTTTTATGAAAAGAATGGCAATTGATGGTGGCATTGGAGAAATAACAGAAGATTTAGGTAACCTCTTTCTAGAAGAACAAGAGGTATACATGATACAAAATGAGTCAGGTAAGTCACTCACTGGTACACCCTATGTTGATCCAGTTAGTTTAATTCGATTTGAAAAGACTAATCTGGTTTGCGCACCAGAAAATTGTATTTTGTCTAAAAATATTTCACGGGAACAAAATAATTTTGGAAACAAATTATGTAACTGGCACAAGGAGCACAATGATACTGATAAACCAAAGTCGTTAGATTACTTGGAAAAGAAGCCAAAACCAATCGAAGAAAAGGAGTCGGTCAATCTGAACACGTAAGATCAATCCCAACCGGTCAAGATTGGTACTACTTTATTTTCTGAAGAAAGGAGGACGATGATCGAGGATATGCCAGAGTTAGACGCAGATACAACAGAGAAGATAGTCTTACAGTTTCCCTTAAAGAAGGATGGCAATGTCCGGATGCACAAAAACAATAACAAGGCAAGCCTGAAGGACAAATTTATCCTCCCTCATATGGATACCCTTATCGAAATGGGTGCAAGACAGAGATTACTATCATTGATGAACGGGTTATCAGGATACAATCCGATAAAAATGGCAGGAAAAGATTGTACAGAAGCAGTTTTGAACTTTGAAGAAGGAAGCACGGTACCTAAAGATAAACGGAAAGAGTCGAGGGCTCAACAACTGAATCTGATCGATGAAAGGAAGATACATACTACATGTCAAGCCCAGTCTTACCAAGAGAGGAGGGCCCGAAGAGTAAACAAGAAACATCATCCACGAAACTTAAATGAAATCAGACCTGTGAAGTACGTGGACTCGAGAGGAAAATTAAAGCCCGATTGGGAAGATCCAAACATTATCAAGAGCGGCTACCCAGGATCCGCAGTCCAGTTAACTGATTTGGACAGAAAAGAAAAATTAAAGGCAGCAAATGCCGACCGACTGAAGAAATACTACACCTAAGGTATGTGCTCAAATCTATCTAAGGGCGGCGAACGCTCATAAAACTTAAGGAGATTTTTTTTTAGAAGTCCAGTATCTCTCTCGTAGTGTCAAAATCTAGGGGCAGAGTCGCCATTATATTAGGCCCTTCACCAAAAAAAAATAATCAAGAATCATTATTTTCGGTTTTATAGCGTCAGCAAAAATAAATAAATCTAAGGGCACCGCCAATATCATATTGGGCCCATGTTATTAGAGCATTTCAGTCTTTTATAGTGTCCGGTCTTTTTTCAAGTAAATAATTTAGAGAGAGATGTGTTAGTCCATTTGTATTAGTCCTGTAAGTCATCTCCTAAAGTTCTATGAGCAACAGACGTCCAAACGGGTAGATTTAAAAAAAAAAAAAAAAAAAAAAAAAAAAAAAGAGAGGAAAAAAAAAAGATTGTGTAGTTAAGAAACAACCACTTGAGAAAATCGGTCGGCATTTGAAGAAATCAAAGAAGAATAAGAAACATCAAGGAGAAATGATCAACAATTGAAGGAGTTGGAAAAGAGTGGTAAACCGCATAATAAAATGAGGACAGAAGAAGGCAGCATATATGTACTCGAGAATTTTTGGGAAAAACATCAAACCGTTGGGATGGTTGGAGGTGATCAGATTGACTCTTCTCTGAATTCGACGGTAAAAGTATATTTCCAATGTTCACTCCCACATGGTATATCAGAGGTCAAGCTCATTTGTAAACTAGTTAAGTAATTTTGCTTTCAATTTTATAGGTTTTTTCAAAAAAATAAAATAATAAAAATAAAAAAAACTTCTAGTTATGTGGAAGTCAATGAGGAAAAATCTAGGTAAAAATAAATAATAATAATAATTATTATATTGTTTAGATTGACTGAGATAATAATTCCACACAATTAATTGTATTTTCATTTTCTAGAATTTTCTTTTCACTTTTTCTTTTTAGGATTATTTTCTCGTCAGAGGCTGGTACTACTCTTCTCTTGCTTGAAGCATAGCCTCCAATTCATTGATTATCAGGTCTTTTGATTCTAGTGAGGACTCCAAATTCAGCAATTCGGTTTTGTAACCTCTGGATTCGTATGTCTTTGTACCCAATCTCAATTTGCAAGTCCTCGCGTGCAACTCTCTGTCTTTTTTTAGAAGGAATGGCTTCTCCGTCAAAAGAAGTAAAGGATTTGCGCCAATGTTTAAACTCATCAGTTGGGTAAAGGTTGGTGGCGGTGAGCAATGTTATTGGGCTCATCCCAGGCTTCAATTGTTCGTTGAATGATTGCGGGTGTCAAGTCCGTGGAACCATAAAAGGATCCAGAAAGTTCTGGAACATCTTGAATAAAGCCGAGTTGACGAACCACCAACAAAGGACAGTAAAACGATCTCCTTTTCAAGCCAAGGATGGAGACAATGCAATGACCATGTGTATGAAGGATGCAGGGATGAAAACGCCAATGATCACAATACCAGTGAATTTTAGTACGAAAAAGTGACTTTAACCATTGGTCATGATCGGAGAACTTTCGAGGTACATAGCCGGTTTTGAGGTACAAGTTAACGACATTATAGCATTTATTTCGAGGCCCCATCAGCTTCAAGTGCTCAGCCAACCATATCTGGAAAAGGGTAAAGACGACGATTAGTTAATTAATGGCGGAAGGAAGAAAAAGAGTAGGATGAATACGTTACTTATAAAAGAGGAGGACTCCCATGAATCATATTGTCGGTAGCATAGAAAGAATCCAAGCTTTCGAAAATTTCTGCCAGAATGGTTGGGATAATAGTATAATCCCCTAGAGAACAGTACCTCATGATCCCAACAACGGCAAGCGAGCAAAGGCCAGGTCCCTCTGATAAGAGTAAGGTGTCGACAAGGCATAAACTTATGAGAGTGAAAAGAGTGCAACAAGGCTAAGATGTTAATATTTGAGCCTTCAAGATACGGATCAACGGACGTCTTCTTTTCCATACCGACAAAACGGCACAACTCCAGCTTGCTATCGGTTAAGACAGGAGGAATTAGCTTACCGTATACGTAACTCCTAGAATTCGTCCAAATTCTTCTATGGTGGGGCAAAGATCTTGTTTTCCAAAGCAAAAGACGTGAAGAGTTGGATTCCAACATGTTACAGCAGCTCGAAGAAGTTCCCAATCTACTACAACCTTTGTCAAGTCCATGATATAGCCTAGATGAAGCTTCGAAAACACTTTTTGTTCATCATCAGTTAATGACGTAACCCAGTCAAGAAGTAACTTGGTCGGTGAAGAAGAAGCCTTTTTGGAAGGAGACATGTTCACATGGGATTGCCAGTTCAATCAAGGAACTTATATATAAGAAGTTGGAATTAATGGAAGTAAGGAAAGAAGTCCAAAAACGGGAGTCGCCTGCTACAGCAAACAGAGAAAGTTTCCATGCATGATGGAGACATAGAAAGGAGTATGTGCACGAGAGAGTTGGTATGCAAGTGTTTCCTTGTTTTCGAAACGCAACAATTTAGTACTTCTTGACTTAATTAATTGGTCATCAGGATGTATATGCATGTGTAAAATTAAATACTTAGAGATGTTCCGGGTGAACTCAATAGTGTCGCGCCGGACAACTCAAGAGAATTTCAACAGTTTTGAGGTGCGGTACGAAATAGAGTGTTTGGCTTTGCCATTCGGTTGCACGCAAACCTCTGCCAAAGAGGGGCAACTGGTGCTTGTCGCATACGTTTGATTTGCGTTAAGATCTCTAAATAAAACGTCGACACTTTAGCTTAGCCTTGTACGCAAGTCATTCCATTTTAATAAGATCTTGGATTAATGAAATTTTGGCTATTTTAGTAAAAGAAATTAAAATGATTTTTAAGGATTTTTAATAATTGGATAATATTTAGGTTTTTAATATGAGCCATCGTATTTAAGTCATTTCAAATTTAGGTCATTTCAATCCTAAGGTAATTATTAATGGAAGAAAGTTATAAATAGGGTGTCATTCTTAGAGTTTAGAGAGAGAGAAAAAATCTGATAGCACCTAAAGAGAAAAATAGAGAAACTTTTAGGAGATTTTTAGTAGAGAAATAGGAGAAGCATAAGAATTCTTAGAGAGCATTAGAACGGTTGGTGTTAGATTGTCCTTGGATCGAGTTCGCGGAAGTACTAGCCCCTGTTGATCTTTCCTGTCTAAGTAACATTTAAATCACCACTTTGCGAAAACAGGTAATACTAGAACCTTAAACTGGTTGGAAAAACATGTATAATGAGTGATGTTTATGCGCAAATATTAATGAAAAGTTTTCACGGTTTTTTTCCACTATTCAGTGCATAGTTCTGTTGAATCTTGTCTTCTGTTTTTGTTTGATTATCATAAGCTTGGATAAACGTGAATGATTGCATCTTGTTGACTTTTGATCACCTGTTGAACTCTGTTCTTGACATAATTTGTTTCATGGTGTGATTGAGTTTGTCTTATCATACGTAACCTTTCTAGTATCATTAAGAGTTGAGGTCTTCATGGTATGTAGTCTCATGCTTTACATCTTAGTCGTAGGGGTGTAAATTCGGACAGGCCGGGACGTCCGACCCAAAAACTAAGACAGGCCGGACAGGCCAGGCTTAATATTTGTGAGCCCGTAAACAAATTTAGGCCGGACAGGTCGGGTACAAGTAGATAATTTGCTACCCAAAGACCGTCCAATGCCCGCTTTTTATACGGGCAGGCCAGATCGGGCCGGACAGGCCACTATTTTGAATTTTTTTTTAAGTTTAAATTTTCAAATGAACGGTATTAAATACAATATCCTTTCCTTTCCAACATCACATATCGTAAGTGATAGTATTATTTTATATTTAAATTACATTGACAAATTTTTAATTTTAGCCTATAATAAATAATTAATTAGAGTACAATAAACTTTCTAATAAGAAAATATATTAACATTAATGTTTTGAAAAGGTTAATTATAAGTAAAAACAATTACATATTTTATTTTTCTTGACACAAAATTGATAATTATAAAACTGTAACTTTTTAAGTCTTTTTAAGAGGATATTAAATGATTAATGGCACATAAAAGGCTTTTAGGCCGGGTATCAGGCCGGGCATCATAATTAATCGCAAAGCCCGAGACCGCCCAATAAATTAATCCAGGCCAGGCCGGGTAGCCCGCAACGGGCCATAACAGGCTTTGGGAAATTTCAGGTACAGGCGGGCTTGGGCGGTACGAGCAGGCTGATTTTTTTCGGGTAATATTTACACCCCTACTTAGTCCTACATGGGTCATGGTTTCATGTTGTTTGCATCTAGAGTTAGCTATGTCGTGTCATGGTCTTTAGCCAACTGTCCAAAGCATTGTACAAGCTATCTATCTATGTCATCGCATGCATCTTGCATATGAATATCATATAGGCATCAGTGTATCCATATTCCATGACTAGGCAGCTCATGCACGGAAGTTTGGTAGGACTATGTATATTGATTTATTAGCTCTAGGTAAAGTTCGGTCCAATTTCATATCATGTTATGTCGTGTCTATCTCCTCCTTGTTAAGTGTCAAAGCATGTTTCAATGGTCGATGAGTGAAGTTAATAATAATAATAATAATAATAATAACAACAACGCCTCCCTGCCAAATCTTTGTGAACTTCTTATTGTTTTTTATTTTAATAAAAGTCTTCGTGTCTCCCTTTCATAATAATAATAATAATAACGCTGCCCCTCATCCTATCAAAACACTGGTAGCACGATATTTTGATGTTATTAAGAGGGAGTTACCCACTAAATTCTGTAAGTCCGAGAGGGAAGCAGCCTTATGGCAAAGCAACAGGACCGAACATGTTATGGATTATTTGAAGACAATACCAATTGCTGGGCTAAATCAAACAATGGGACCAAGACAATTTCGCGTTGTATATCAATAAAAATTGTGTATACCCCTTTTCCCTGCTGACAGTTTGTGCACAATCTGTAAGCGGCCCATGAATGTATTCGGAGACTACGCTGTTCACTGTGCAAGCGAAGTTGGGGTTAAATTCCTCCATGATTTTGTACGGGATGTGTTGATGGATATCTGCTACAAAGGAGGAGTCCCAGCCAGGAAAGAAGCACCACTGAGATTGTTGTCGGATCAACATACCCCTTTGAAACCTGCAGATATACTTGTACACAGTTGGGAGGATGGTCGAGATACATGTTTTGACGTCACAGGAGTCTCACCCTTTACCGGAAATGGGATTTGTAGCTTCACTCCAGGCCATGCCATTTCTGCAGCTGTTACTCGCAAAAACAGTAAATACCTCGCACAATGCATATCACATGATTTTGAGTTTAAAGTACTAGCTTTTACTATATTGGGCGAGTTGGGTGACGATATGATTGTCTTCTTGCAGCGTTTGAAGAATTGCATTAGTAGTCATGATGAAATAGTAAAGTAGGTAGTTTTCTTTTTCAAAGGGTAGGGTTGGCTATCCAAAAAGGAGTCGGAGCACAAGTTGTTGCCCGACTACCAACCAAATCTGTGTAAGTTTTTCTTTGTTTATAACAAAGTTTTGGTTTTTTTAAAATAAATAAATAATAATAATAATATTAATAATAATAATAATAATTATTATTATTATTATTATTATGAAAACTTACCTCTGAAGGATTTTATTGAAAATAGAGAAAAGAGTAACATTACAAGAAATGTGTTGGTGCCTCACACCTTCCTGAGTTGTTTATTATTATTATTATTATAATATTATATCCTTGGGGTGCCTTTCTTTTATAATAATAATAATTGTTTGGTTGAATGATACGTCTTGGTGCCTAGTACTTTGAATAATAATAATAATTTTCCCATAATAATAATAATTAATAATTTTTGGTGATAATAATAATAATTTTGGTAATAATAATAATGATAACTTCGATATTTTTGGTGATAATAATAATTCTCGTGATTTGACCGGATTTTTGTTTCCATTTTACAGGATTCGGTGCGTTTTTTATTTGCTTAATAATTCCATTAGCATTCATAATTTGATGTATTTATTTCATTATTTGTTAATGCAAGTTAGAACCCTAAAATCCCGATTATAAAGTAGAGGTCAGGTTTCGGCTTGGACGGGCTAGGTGCCTCACACCTTCCTGGTTCGTATCTTGATTCCCGGACTCTTTCTCTGTTATTTGGACCAGTGTTTCTTTTGGGTCCCAACTCCCTGAGTTGGGTGGCGGCTTCCTTTAATATTATTCCCTTATTAATAATTTTCCACGTGATTCCCATTTTGGATATCTAGAAGATCCTAACGGATTTCGACTTTATCTACACTACCATATAGTTAAGTTAATGTGAGGTGATTTATATTTCTAGGCTATTCTTCGGAAATATAAGACCGGATTAATAATTGGTTCCTGTGCACCTTGATTTATCATAAGATAGAACAAAACTTCATAGGTATTTTTGTGGGAGACAGATTTATCTATCAGAATAGACATTTCTGTGGGAGACAGATTTGTTTATAAGTCTTCGACTTTGGGTCGTAGCAACTCTTAGTTGTGGGTGAGATCAGCAAAAGGAATCAAGCACGTAGAGTCCTGCTGGGATTCTGAGGCGTAAGGAACGCGACTATACCTTGATCAGTGTGAGATTGGTTAGGGCTCAACTACATTCCAGTCCGAAGTTAATCTTGTAATAGGCTAGTGTGGTGTTCAATCTGGACTAGGTCCTGGGGTTTTTCTGCATTTGCAGTTTCCTCGTTAACAAAAATTTTGGTGTCTGTGTTATTTCTTTTCCGCATTATATTTGTTTATATAATTAAAATATCACAGGTTGTGCGTAGTTCAATCAATTGGTAAATCCAACCTTTGGTTGTTGATTGAAATTGATTGACACTTGAACATTGGTCTTTGGTAGCGTTCAAGTTATTTCTCATATTGATCCGGCTCACAGATTCTTATTTGTTCGATTGCAAATTGATTTGAGAAATTGACATATAACTCTTGGATACTTTTCCGTGATTGAGTTTGGCTGTCTAATTGATTCTCTTGGAATTGTATTGGAGTTGTCCATACATATTGCTAAACAAAATATTGGGTGTGGTTGTTAGACCCCGCTTTTTCAGTTTTGAAGTTTCAATTTGGAGACAATTTTGGACTTCGATAAACCCAATTTAAATAGAGTTACCTATCAGCACAGTTCCTAGCTCTCAGTTAAATATGGATAATACAATTTGTCATATTCTAATGAGGCGAAGGATTTTTGTCATTGGGCTTTAGCAGTACATGTTCACAATTCTCACACAGGTTGGACCAAGATTGAATCTTGTTTAAGAAAGCTGAATCTCCGAGGTGCGCATGGTAAGCTAGCATTCTTTTATGCTCCTTCAGAGTTAATATGGAATCGTTTCAAGGAAGTATATAATTTTTCGTTGGGTAAGACTAAGTTTTCTGATAGTCAATGGAAATATGATTTCTCGTATATTAATAAAGAAAATGTAGTTGATCAGGAACATTGGATAGGAAGTACATGCCTCCCATTTCATCTTTGGGAATCCATATTTTTTGAATTAATCTGTGGTTCTTGGGGTAAGTTGTTGGAGATTCATGAGGAGTCCATTAATTTTGCAAAACTTAACTGTTGTAAGATCAAAGTTAGGGCAAAAACTCAAGATATTCCAGCGGCTGTCTCTTTCAAACACAAATGGGTATCCATATAATGGTTTCGGAATGCAATTGTGTCTAAGCCTATTCAGGCACCAAAGATCAAATCGATTATTGTTTCTTTGGATAATCAGGAACATGATCGTGATCTGATTCCGTCAAAGATTTCGGAAGCCCAAAAAAATATTGGAAAATTGATTGAGTTGTTTTGTACGCCGAAAAATCAGTCTCACAAAATATCTGGTGCGAAATCAGCTCAGTCCACAGATTCTCTTAATTCAAATTCAAACTCAACGTCAATTTCGGCAGTTAAAAGGCTAAATAAAGTCTCGAGAAAAGTAGTTGTGTTGATGGTGGATTTTAGTTCAGGGCTAAAATTGTAAAACCAAATTTATACGTTGACATCCTGCAAAGGATAAAGCCATTGATAAGTGATGAATACTTTTTCACTTTAATAATTCACCTAGAATGGAGCATGTGGCAACAATCCCAGTATTCTGTGAATTAAATACACAAAATTCATCCAGGTTGGATCATGTAGCAACAATCTCATATACCCTGTGAATTTACAGCATTATTAATTAATGCATGACTAGCCTTGTATTTCCTGTGTTGTTCCCGCAGAACTCTCATTATTAGTGTGGTATGACGACTAAGTGTTGCTCTCAGCAGACTAACACGAATCTCCAAGTGTTAATAGTGAGGCATGCACGAAATACCCGTACAGGCCACATCTCTCGGTGTGTTATACTAGCCCGATTGAGCCCACCTCTCTCAGTGTGTTATACTAGCCCGATTGAGCATATATCTCTCGGTGTGTTATACTAGCCCGATTGAGCATATTTGAATCTGGAATGACAGTCTCAGAAACAATCACGACCACGCAAGTTGGTCGCATGATTTAACCAGCCTAGACGATCCTCAGCAGGAGTAGGCTACCATCTTAATGACCACCAGCGGGCCCATTTATGCCCTGGTCGGTTGAATACATACCACGCCTCCCAAACAACCACCGAACACCAGCCTAGAGTAGGATGGTTGGGCTGGTATGGAGCAGCTTGGAAAACATGTACGCACAAGACTGCCAATGTCGCTCTCAAACAGATCGCGACCGTCCAACTTCACCGGCATGGTTGGACGGCATAGATCGTCCCATGGCTGGTTGGACAAGCGTTGTCCATCACACCGGCAGGCCCCCTTCACGCCTGCATAATCGACCACCTCATGACCTAGCCAAGGAGAAGCAAACGCTCGCCCAAAGTTCGGCTGGCGTGATGCTTTAAGGGTCGCAGGAAATTCCACTAAAGGTCTTAAATTGATCACGACCATCCAACCTCACCATCATGTTCGGATGGCTTAGATCAGACCCATAGCCGTCAGGAAGGTATTGGCATGTTCACCACCGGCCCAATTTGGGCCCCACATGGTCGGCCTCCCCAAAAGAGGAGCGTAGCTTGCCAATTCTTCCAGCCAAAGTAGCGTGGACATGAAACCCTAATTAGGGTTTGCGGCATATCACATGTGTCGCAAATCAGTCGCGACCATCCATCTTCGCAGGCATAGATGGAGGGTGTAAATATCGACTCAAAGGGTCCCAAGCATGCCAACACAATCGTTGTGGGCCCGTCTACATGTGTGACCAATCAGCCAAGGCCGACCATGGCTAGATGCCTCGATTCGTGCGCCCAAACTAGGCATGTCGCGCGGTTCCAATTGCAAACTGATCTCGACCACTCAACTTTGCCAGACAAATCGAGTGGCTTAGATCACATCTCCATGGGACAGTGAGGTACGGATGTGTACACCGACAAGCCGTCTTCACACATGCCCAGTCGGTATTGCCAAAAACATCTCCCATGCATGGATTCGACCAAGATGAAAGAAGGTACTTGCGCACCTCCTAAACCCTAATCTGACGGTCGCAGATGTGGGTCGCAAGTCATCTCGTCCGTCCAACTTCGCTAGCTTGGACGGACAGCCTAAGACAGGAGTTAGGCAACCAGCGAGGCATCACCACAATCACCGTCCACCACTCTTCCACATGGGGTGATCGGCCAAATCAGGGCTTGCCTGTATAGCCTCCAAACGATCACTCGAAGATGGCTGGACGTGATGCTATTTTAAGACGCTTAAATTCGTGACTTACTCCGTTAAGCCTTAAAACAGCGATGCTTCATACATGCTGAATATATTCGATGCATTACCTGCATATAATACACACGGTATTTCATAAATATTGACTTCCTAAATAACTTAGTTATTTAATCTAGCATCACATGCTACTTTCTGTGGGTCCCACATCCACACATTCGAGACATCAAACATGTCACAAACTGGGGGATACATACCGGGGTATTGGTCTGGCGGTTTACAGCGTGCAGTGTGCAACGCGCCATCACAAGAAGGTGTCAGGAAGACATGGACGATTAGTGATAATGAGAGAAGTGGGCAAGACTGGTCGTGTGACACTAACACACAACTCCACTACTCCATCACTCCACTTCCTCCACTTCCCATGAGAGACGTGGGTTAGGCTCAATAACTTGTATAAATAGGTTCTCCTCCCTATTTCCAAAAAATAGACAAGACAGAAACCAAGTGTTGATACAATCGTATTCAAACACCAGAACTGATGGCTTACATCCTGCAAGCCAGTTCAGCTTTTTGATACAAGTCATAAAACAGCCAACACCTTCACAATCTCAACACCTTCTTCGCTTCCCTCCCTAAGATCAACCCCATCTCATTCACTTTGTGACCGAAGCAAGTCTGGAACGACCATTTCTTGGATTATGCCAGAATTGTACAGAGTGATTTCTCGAATCACAAGCACTCCCGTGTAGTGCATTTGTTTAGGGTTTAGATTCATTTCTCATTCACACACCCCAAATTACCAAAACCGGCAGAAATAGTTTTCACCCATAAACAATTGGCGACCACAGTGGGAGATTAATCTCTCGGTTGTGAAGTCAATTTCTTCAATACCAATTCAATTTTATTGATTTTGAAAATGGTGGATCTTAGGTCTTGATCAGCAACCAATCCTGACGGGACTAGCGCTGACAACACTCTCGGTGTCACCGTGCATCTAGTCAATACCATCAATGTATCTCGTGGAATTACTTCCTCTACTACCATCACCAGCGGAACAAGAGGAGATATTCCATTGGGCGTGACACCTCCTATCACCAGAGCCAGAGCAGCCGCAAACCCTAGCATCTCTTCAAGTGTAACGCCTCCAGCTGTCACCAGAGTAACTGACACTCCTCCATCGGGACGAGGAGATGGAGGAGTCATAGGAGGACAACCCCATATTATCATGGTGGATTTGATGGAGAGACAAGAAGTTCTCGCAAGGGAACAAACGTACATGGCTACAACTCAGAAAGAGGTACTCACTTTTATTAAGGCATTAACTTATCGATTGTCATAAGAGCCGCGACAGCCCCTGGAGCCAACAAGGAACGCATTCAACGCACTCGGAGAAGGTACTTCAGCGGCGCGGGCCTACATGGACTTGATCAAAGAAACGACATCAGATATGAGAGGTCCTGTCATGGAGACTCCTACACTGGGGACTGATCCTCACAACGATCCTCCTCAAGTCAATAGTTTCACTATGAACCAGAGGCCGTCGGATCAGGAAGCGGTTTCTCTAGTGGAAAGTTTATGCGAACTTTTACACCTCTCGAAGAATCAGAGGGCGGAGACGTTTTGCTGCAATCAACCAGGGGAAGGTCACAACCGTGCCCTACATGTCACCGCACGCATCAAGGATTCAGAGTTCAAGAGGGCCTTATCGACACAGGATCTTCTTCGAATGTGATTACTCTCAAGACTCTCAGCACATCTAAGGTTCTCCCAGGCATGGTCGTACAGAAGCCTACTACAATGACGGACTTCGAGGGAAACCAAACCAACATGTACGGAAGCTCCGCGGAAAGAATCAGACAAAGTTCGTTTCATCCCACTCCCCACGTGGGCGTCAATTCAGGAGTAAGAACGACTTGCATCATTGAGGGCTAAAACCCACGATGCATCTTTGCTGATGAAGCATTCTTCTCAATCATGTGAAGCCGCGACCCACGTTCACACGAAGAGGGAGCGGACTTTTGTGGCGATCCGTGATCATAAAGGAAAAATGGTGTACCAACGCCGTTGTTAGCAATTAGCAGGGGAGACTGTCCCCCAGTCTCTCCGCCCAATGGAATGCTACAACAACGACGAGCCTCGAGAGGAAGTACCAGATGCTCCACGACAGTTGCAGGACGATACCAATTCCACAACTGATGAGCTCGAAGTGGTCAACATCGGGGATGAGGAATATCACAGGCCTATCTCCATCCGTTCGACCTTGTCTTCGGAGGAACACACGATAATTGTGCAACTTCTCAAGGAATACCAGGACATATTTTCCCGAACATATGAAGAAATGCCTGGCCTAGATGAAAAACTGGTCACCCACCATCTACATGTCATACCCGGATCCGTGCCGATCAAGCAATCCCCGAGAAAATTCAGGCATGAGGTAGAAGAACAAATCAAGACTAAGATTCAGAAGTTGTCGGCTGCTGGCTTCATCAAACCCATCCATCATCCGACCTGGCTGTCTAATGTGGTGCCGGTAAAGAAGAAGAATGGACAGATCAGGTGCTGCGTGGATTTCAGAGACTTGAATAGATGCTGCCCCAATGATGATTTTCCTTTACCTAACATCGACATGTTAGTGGATGCCACCAGCGGACACGGCATGTTTTCTTTTATGGATGGATACAACGGCTACAATCAGATAAGGATGTACGAGCATGATGCAAGTAAGACTGACTTTCGAACTCCTCTCGGAAATTTTATTATGATGTAATGCCATTTGGTTTAAAGAATGCCGGTGTAACGTATCAATGAGTTATGACGGAAATCTTCTATTGGAGCCGACACCTTAAGGGAGAAGCCTCAGGAAGATAACGATGTCCGCGCACGAGAAAGAATCCGGGCGAATCACTCTTGTCTATCGTTCTATGTTGGAAGACTTCGTGAAGCTGTTGAACGCTCATCTACAACAACATCTGCCCTGATAGAAAGAACCAGGCCTGCCGGTAATGAAGAGCCTCATAATGTTCGTGGGAGCATATATCTCACCAAAAGGCGATACAACCTTCAGCCTTCTGTAAGCAGTTTCCCTAAAGCAGCAAGAGGATAACCACCGAGATACAACATCCTGCGCGTCTGCCAACTCCAACTCCAGTACCACATGCACGACTCCCACAATGATGAAACAACGTCCAAGATATTCCATATCTGGCTCGACAGAAACCACATCGATGAGAGACGCGTTCAGAATTTCGTCTCCCAAGGAGTGTGACTGGGGACTGCTTAGCACTACCCATCTCAAAGATGCTGAGAGATGCAAGCACGCTATATTCCTAGATGTCCAAAGACGAGGATATACTCAAGAGAGCAGACGTATTTTCAAAGACCAGCGATATTCCTGGATGTCTATGAAACGCAACGCAGACGAAAAGATGGCCTCATGAACCCAGCGTGACAACGTCTATCAAGTCGAAGGCTCAGTGGATGCTCGTGGGCAGGGCACTGTCTCCCTATTTTTCATTCCGTGAGGCAACATAAAGGAAGTTATCACGCCTCTCCCTGCCAGTCTCCTCTGATCACAGCTGCTGCTAAGAACCGTTGTTCGTTTGTCGATACCAGTGCCCGAGCTTCATCATAGCAACAACCACTACGGACAGAGTAAGGGATTTCTTCAATACATGAGAGATGGTCAATCAAGAAGCATGCAATTCGCGAGGGAGAATCAAACTAAATAAGAAGCCTCTTCAATGCTCTCTTCAGAGGAAGACGCTCCAACGCCTGTCCAGGAGAAGCCGCTTTAACATTTTCTCCAGGATCTGGTTCGATGTTCGCTCCATAAGAATCCGCTTCAGCGCTCTCAACGCTCTCTCCAGGATCCACCTCAACGTTCACACCAGAAGCCACATTAACATCCTCTCGAGCTATTTCAACACGCAAGCTACATCAATAATCTGCGCTTTGGTCAAGTTATCTTTGATGTACTCATTTCTCAACATGCGTCTCATCCATCCTTCATAAGGGCCCAGCGAAGTGTGAAAAACCTTGAAGTCGATAGGAGAAGGGTTATCTTGTGGGACGGATGTTTTCAGATAGTTGAAAGGGCGTGGTGAACAACTCATCATTTATGTTTGGCATGTCTTTGAAGCTGTCAACACCTCCTGACTTGGCATCGGAATTATTATCAGTGAAGCATGCTCCCTTGACCATAGGAGGACATGAACATATCTGGACCAACACCACGTTCAACATACAAGGTTCACGTTTGGGCAAAGCAAGCACGCCTGGGTCCCATGTTCGAGCAAAGGGAAGACCGATGTTGGTTAGCAAGACCGGTGTTAGTCATCAAGACCGGTGTTTGTAGAAGTAACAAAGCTGGTGTACGGGACAAGGCCGGTGTTCGAACGAAACAAGACAACAAGGCCGGTATCGGTCGAGGCAGCGATGTCCGTCATCAAGGTCGGGGTTCGTTAAATCATCAAGGCCGGTGTTCGTCAAGGAAAGGCCAGTGTTGGTCAAGGGGGAAGTCTGGTATTGGGTGAGGAAACAGGTTTGGTATCTGGTCGAAGCAGGCACAGCCGACCCCAAACAAAGAAGGCACGCGGCGGGTCCCACTTGATCAGGCACAGCCAGCCCCAAATTGGTCGAAGCAGGCACAGCCGGCCCCAGGAATAACAGGCACAGTCGGCCCAAGCAAAGCAGGCACGCGGCGGGTCCCACTTGATGAGGCACAGCCAGCCCCAGATTGGTCGAAGCAGGCACAGCCGGCCCAAGAAAAGCAGGCACGCGGCGGGTCCCACGTTGATCAGGCACAGCTAGACCCAGATTGGTCGAAGCAGGCACAGCCGGCCCCAACCAAAGTAGGCACACGGCGGGTCCCACGTTCGAGCAAGGCAGGCACAACAAATCCCACATTTGGTCGGAGCATGCACAGGTGGGGCCCACATTCGCTCATGCATGCGACGTGATACAGTTTTCTACGGACGAACAATAGCAACGGCAGCAAGCAACGGCAGCGTCCGCAGCAGTGGCAGCGGCAGCAATGCTCGGCGAGCCAAAGTCACGAACGGGAGAAGCTGTTCGAACAAAACAAAAAGAGAAAAAGGGTCGGTCCTCTTTTATACACAAGTAATTGGAGAACTCTGGTAGAAGAAGGATTCCCTTCTTGGCTCAAATACCGGAAGAAGGAAGCTGGTCCCACCAAGGTCTGTGGTCACGCCTGGCGCACTCACGCGGATGATTGCCAACATGGCCGTCCAGAGTCCCTCCAGGTAAACTTCCTTTATCTTGTCTTTATACGATTATATTCGTCACCATCTCATGCCTACCCCACAATGAAGCAACCATTATATGCTAGCCAGGGGACTTAATGTTGATGGTGGATTTTAGTTCAGGGCTCAAATTGTAAAACCAAATTTATACCCAGACATCCTGCAAAGGATAAAGCCACTGATAAGTGATGAATATTTCTTCACTTTAATAATTCACCTAAAATGGATCATGTGGCAACAATCCCAGTATTCTGTGAATTAAATACACAAAATTCATCCAGGATGGAGCATGTGGCAACAATCCCATATACCCTGTGAATTTATAGCATTATTAATTAATGCATGACTAGCCTTGTATTTCCTGTGTTGTTCCCGCAGAACTCTCATTATTAGTGCGGCATGACGACTGAGTGTTGCTCCGAGCAGAGTAACACGAATCTCCAAGTGTTAATAGTGAGGCATGCACGAAATACCCATACAGGCCACATCTCTCAGTGTGTTATACTAGCCCGATTGAGCCCACCTCTCTCAGTGTGTTATACTAGCCCGATTGAGCATACATCTCTCGGTGTGTTATACTAGCCCGATTGAGCATATTTGAATCTGGACTGACAGTCTCAGAAACAATCACGACCACGCAAGTTGGTCGCATGATTTAACCATCCTAGACGATCCTCAGTAGGAGTAGGATACCATCTTAATGACCACCAGCGGGCCCGTTTATGCCCTGGTCGGTTGAATACATACCACACCTCCCAAACAACCACCGAACACCAGCCTAGAGTAGGATGGTTGGGATGGTATGGAGCAGCTTGGAAAACATGTACGCACAAGACTGCCAATGTCGGTCTCAAACAGATCGTGACCGTCCAACTTCACCGGCATGGTTGGACGGCATAGATCGTACCATGGCTGGTTGGACAAGCGTTTTCCTGCACACCGGCAGGCCCCCTTCACGCCTGCATAATCGACCACTCATGACCTAGCCAGGGAGAAGCAAATGCTCGCCCAAAGTTCGGCTGGCGTGATGCTTTAAGGGTCGCAGGAAATTCCACTAAAGGTCTTAATTTGATCACGACCATCCAACCTCACCAGCATGTTTGGATGGCTTAGATCAGACCCATAGCCGCCAGGCAAGTATTGGCATGTTCACCACCGGCCCAATGTGGGCCCCACATGGTCCCCCTCACCAAAAGAGGAGCGTAGCTTGCCAATTCGTCCAGCCAAATTAGCGTGGACATGAAACCCTAATTAGGGTTTGCGGCATATCACATGTGTCGCAAATCAGTCGCGACCATCCATCTTCGCAGGCATAGATGGAGGGTGTAGATATAGACTCAAAGGGTCCCAAGCATGTCAACACAATCACTGTGGGCACGTTTACATGCGTGACCAATCGTCCAAGGCCGACCATGGCTAGATGCCTCGATTCGTGTGCCCAAACTAGGCATGGTCGCGCGGTTCCAATTGCAAACCGATCTCGACCACTCAACTTTGCCGGACAAATCGAGTGGCTTAGATCACATCTCCATGGGACAGTGAGGTACAGACGTGTACATCGGAAAGCCGTCTACACGCATGCCCGGTCGGTCTTGCCAAAAACATCTCTCATGCATGGATTCGACCAAGCTGAAAGAAGGCACTTGTGCACCTCCTAAACCCTAATCCGACGTTCGCAGATGTGGGTCGCATGTCATCTCTTCCGTCCAACTTCTCCAGCTTGGACGGAAAGCCTAAGACAGGAGTTAGGCAACCAGTGAGGCATCACCAGGATCACCGTCCACCACTCTTCCACATGGGGTGATCGGCCAAATCAGGGCTTGCATGTATAGCCTCCAAACGATCACTCGAAGATGGTTGGACGTGATGCTATTTTAAGACGCTTAAATTCGTGACTTACGCCGTGAAGCCTTAAAACAACGATGCTTCATACATGCTGAATATATTCGATGCATTACCTGCATAGAATACACACGATATTTCATAAATATCGACTTCCTAAATAACTTAGTTATTTAATCTAGCATCACATGCTACTTTATGTGGGTCCCACAACCACACATTCGAGACATCAAGCATGTCACAAACTGGGGGATACATACTGGGGCATTGGTCTGGCGGTTTACAGCGTGCAACGCGCCATCACAAGAACGTGTCAGGAAGACGTGGACGGTTAGTGATGATGGGAGAAGTGGGAAAGACTGGTCGTGTGACACTAACACACAACTCCACTACTCCATCACTCCACTTCCTCCACTTCCCATGAGAGACGTGGGTTAGGCTCAATAACTTGTATAAATAGGTTCTCCTCCCTATTTCCAAAAAACAGACAAGACAGAAACCAAGTGTTGATACAATCGTATTCAAACACCAGAACTGATGGCTTACATCCTGCAAGCCAGTTCAGCTTTCTGATACAAGTCATAAAACAGCCAACACCTTCACAATCTCAACACCTTCTTCGCTTCCCTCCTTAAGATCAACCACATCTCCTTCACTTTGTGACCGAAGCAAGTCTGGAACGACCATTTCTTGGTTTAGGCTAGAAGTGTACAGAGTGATTTCTCGAATCACAAGCACTCCCGTGCAGTGCATTTGTTTACGGTTTAGATTCATTTCTCATCCACACACCCCAAATTACCAAAACTGGCAGAAATAGTTTTCACCCATAAACAAGTTGATATTCAGTTAAGGGGCACTCGGGATAAACAAGTTCTGGATCAGGATTTATTGGAACCGGATAAGGAAATTGTGATTCCTTGGGTTAAAAATAGAAAGGAAAAATAGGTCGGGTCGTTATATGGGCCAGATGGGGAGAGTGGTTCACAAGGATCTGGGTGGTGAAATTTGGATCGGCTCTACACCATTTAAGGGTGGAAATCCTGTCCATGACCCGACTAAGAATCTGGGTTTTGATATGGGCCAGGCAGGGGGGGAGTGGTAGTTTTGGGCGTGGTTTTAGGCCCAACAGTCGGCTCTACATCAGTGAAGGATGGAACTCCATCCCATGACCCGGATTGTGCTGAACGGCTAGATGTGCCTATCAATCTGAATGGTTCAGAATCATAAACTATCCTTAATTTTTTTATCTGGGTCTGGGTCTTCTGAAAACGATGAAATTGAACATCAGAATCATGATTCTCAATCGAGAATTCAAACGCAAATCAATTTCAATAAGAAGATAGGTATTTCTATTGAGCATCCATCTCTGACACAGATTAGCAAAAAAAAATTGGATATGGATAACTCTCATTCGGTTGATATGGAAGTTCCTCTAAGTGAAGATGATGATGGTCTGGATGATTTCGATGCTAAGGAAGATCTTCAAGATTTGCAAGCTGAGCAGGAAGAAGAAGCTCAAATTGATGCAGTGAATTGTACTTTTGAAGGTGAAAATTTGGATTTGGAGGTAAGTTTCAATCCAATTAGTTCTAAGGCAAATTTGGTTACTTAATGTAACACAAAATATTTAGTTGGAACATCAGGGGTTTAGAAAAGGATCCTAAACTAGTGGAAATTAAGAATGCAATTAGGAAGAACAACCCTTCTATTGTTACAATTCAAGAGACTAAAATGGAATTTGTGGATGATGTTTTGGTTCGGTCTCTTTAGGGTAGAAACATATGCAAATACATATATTTCGCATCAGATGGGGCTTCAGGTGGAATTATTGTAATGTGGAAGGAAGAGGTTTTGGAAATGGAAGATCATTTACTGGGTACTTTTTCTGTTTCCATTAAGTTCGTAAATTTGACAGATGACTTTGTGTGGTTGTTCACTGTGGTGTATGGTGCAACAGACTTGGGTTATTACAGTCAATTCTGGAAGGAACTGCGAGATGTTGATGGGTGTCGTAGACTCAACAAATTAATAATCTTATTTCCACACAATTAACTGGTAATATAATGGAAGTAAGGATCGTTTCCACGAAGAGCAGTAAGTTTTAGTTATCAAATTGTCACAAAGGGGGGTTTTGTTTTTAGATTTGAATAAAGTAAATAAAAGCAATTGAAAATATTAAATTGTAAGCAATGGAGAGATGTGATCGAGGAATCCTTCTTCGTTAATAAATTATCAATGAGTTAATATATTCATTTATTCGTCATTAATCATAGATTATCACCAACCGTAGAATAACAAGTACGCTTAGTTATTCTCAAAATCCCTTAAATCACTGGATAAAAGTTACGCTTAGTTACCAGATTCTATTCTTCTGAACCACCTTGAGGTACGCTTACAAGATGTAATTCAGTGAACGCTTTAGGTTTTGTGAATTTAGGTTGATCCTACTAGTTAGACTCAGTACGCTCAGTCTACTTGCTAAGGTTGTGTTTACATGTGATCGCTTTACAGAATCCCTCTGCAAGGTTTTACGTTTTCTACTTGTGTAAGGATTTATTCAACAATTACGGATACCCTAACCGTCACTAGCAATAGATTAAATCAACAAATATATTCAGTTGGCCACCTAAACAATCTATCAATTAATCATAAGTATTTTAATAGTAAACACAAACGATAATCATATGAAGAAATCAAAATAGATTCATATATTAAATCAAATCAAGTTTACAACTTACAATTCATCGTCAATCAATGGGTGTTTAGCTGCTCGTGGATATAGAAGCATCCATGATATACATATAAGAAAAGTTTAGAGATATCGTTACGATTGAAGAATCGCTCTGAAACCCTAGCTTTGGCTCCATGTGATATTTATCCTCACCAAGCCTTTACAATTTTCGTGACCTTATGATGTGATGTCATTTCACATAACCTAATACCTTTGTATAGGTTTACATTGCTTGGCCTCCACGTATTTAGTTTGGTTCAAGAACCCGACCCAAAAATATGAAATAACGACTCCAAACGTGCCCTTAGGCCTTCCAACGTATTAATACACGTTTCCTACTTGCTAAGTACGCGTACCCAGTCCGCGAACTTCAAATTCCAGCAGAAATTTTCGGAATTAAGGTATGCGTTCCCGGTATGCGAACCTGGTATGCGAACCTTACTGTCTTCGGTATTTGATAAAAACTGTTTTGGCCACAACTTCTTCATCCAAACTCGGAATGACCTCATTATTTTTGAATTATTTTTATCTTTCAATTCTCTTCAAGATGATGATGAGAAATCCTTAATTTGAATGAGTTAAGATCGATATTTCACCCTTCTCTTGATTTTGAGCGTTTTGCTCCTTTTCGTCGCACATCTTCAACTTCTCTTGGACTTGGGCACTTGGATACTTGGAATACCTATCTTATTAACTATTTTCAGCACTTTGTATCTCCTCTTTGGATGATTCACCTAATAGAGACAAATAAGAGAAAACAAGAGTAATAATACAAAAATATGCAAGAATAATAGCTTAAACAAGTATGGAATGAACACTAAAATCATATGAATTATCCACTTATCAAATTCCCCCACACTTAGCTTTTGCTAGTCCTCGAGTAAGATAAATAAAACTAATCCTAAATACAACAACTCCATGTCGTTGAGAAAACGGTTACACTTAGCATGTATAACAAGCCTTTAAACCCCTAGGTGTCCCTAGTGGACGAGTTATAGTCTCGTGAGGGCTTACAAGAGGTATACCCACAAAACCTACTCCAATTTATCTTCTTGGAAGAACCACTAAGGATAGACACAAAATAGTAGCTAATAAGATAATCAGCATACATATGTTCTTGAGCTGCAAACATCCCACATACATTTCAATCATCATACACAAGCAATTACTTACGTATGACATTCAACCTGATTGCAAAACTCTACTAAGATAGTCATCATACTTGTTGCAACGTTCGTCACAACACTCTCATACTGAAATCACATGGATAGATAAGAAAATGGAAATAGAAAAGTGAAGTGTGCAAATGTTGACTAAAGTGAAAGATGTTACCCACAATACTTGCATGAATGTCGTCAAAGGATTCTTATTTATATCACAATAGTTGAGAGAATCACCCATTTAACTTGACCACATGATTAGATACTCTAAGCGCATGTTTCCTTTCAGCAGTATATGATAGTTTCCTTGGATCCTGCGTTCCACGCTTGCTTAGGTGACGGAGACAGGGACAACATTTCACACATACTGATATCTAAGCATCAAGAACCTCAACAATAGTCTTTTTGACTTGCTATATAATGATGATATGATTTTTATTTTTATCGACTACATGATTAGATACTCTAAGAGCATGTTCCTTTTCAGCAAATACATGATAGTTGCCTTGGATCCTGCATTCCACGCTTGTTTAGGCGACGGATATAGGGACAACGTTTCACACGTATTGCTATCCAAGTGTCGATAAATGAAGAGGAGCCTTAAATATATTTCTTTTTCTTTTTCTTTGCTTTTTTTTTTCGGCTCACTCTTTATGAGTGTTAGACAATCGTATATGGGTCTTTTATATACTCAACCAATGATACCTTGCCACAACATCCACGGCAGTATCAGGATCCCACCAAATCACTTTTAGAGAAACATAAACTGTAAAAATAAAAAAGAAAGTGATTCAATAATAATTAATTGCAAGGATGAATATTTCAAATGACTACCATAGATTAGTTTCGCATTCAATTATTAACGTATATATTTAAGGATTGTGGAATGATAAAGTGGAACTCAATCTATAACCGTAAGAACTGTTTCAACCTTAAAAAGGTTTAGAGTGTCATCCTAAATAGCTCATAATTAACTCCAAAAGATGAAGTCTCAAGAATGCAAGAAATCAAAGAGTATTATTATTATGTGTATATGCATAAAGTATGATACTAAATTCTCCCCCACACTTAAATTCAACATTGTCCTCAATGTTCAAAACCGAAAATTCTGATTTTTCTGACATAACAGCCCTGAAAAACTCAAAACCTGTACCGATGGGTAGAGAACTAGAAAAAACATCCTAAACTAAAGTTGTTCGCCTACGTCTTCTATATAAGGTGTCAATATTTCACAGTGTTTCGATAAACGATCTGACTTTTACGGCCTCCGGACTGACTGACATGCAATCTGAAAAAGTTCTGGAAAAATAGCGAAACTCAAATTTCCAGGCCTATCGCTCCAACTTAACAGATTCCGAATTCGGATTTTCTTTTTGGAAAATAAAGGTGAGTCTGTCGTCTTTAAAATTTGGGGCCAACCACTCAAATCGGACTCCATATGAAGTCTCGAGAGCTGTTTTCGTGACAACTGCACAGTCAGAATTTTCTGACGAGAATTCGTCAAAACTTCCATTATAGATATAGGACTTGGAAAATCTAATATGGGAATGCAATATATGATATGCAAAACTAAGAAAACTAAAAAAAAAGGGATAGAGATACAAAACCGATAGGTTGCCTCCCATGAAGCGCTTGCTTTAATGTCCTCAGCCCGACTTGGCATTCCAGTGATGCTACTCCTCCAGAGGGAGTGAATCTTGAAGTCTTGTCACTTCTACATTCTCTTTAGAGAAGTTTTCATAACAAGGATTCAATCTGTGGCCGTTGACTTTGAAAATTATTCCAGTTTTCACACTAGTAATCTCAACTGCACCATAAGGAAAAACATTAGTAACAACATACAGTCATATCAATCTGGACCTTAGTTTCCCAGGAAATAATCGAAGACGAGTATTAAATAAAAGAAATTTTTGAACCACAACAAAACTCTTTCGAGAAATCATCTTGTCATGAAAAAGTTTTGTCTTTCCTTGTATATACGAGAACTCTCGTAAAGTTTTGTCTTTACGTGTCTCCTCTAACTCGTTGAGTTGTAACTTCCTTTACTTTCCCGTATTGTCATAATTCATGTTGCACATCTTTATCGCCCAATAAGACTTATGCTCAAGTTCAACCGGAAGATGAAAAGCTTTTCCATAAACCAACCGATATAGAGACATACCAATCGGTGTTTTGTACGTCGTTCTATATGCCCATAATGCATCATTAAGCCTATAACTCCAATCTTTCCGTGTAGTGTTTACTGTTTACTCAAGAATGGATTTAATCTCACGGTTCGAGATTTCGGCTTGCCCACTAGTTTGTGGGTGATACGGCGTACCAACCTTGTGTGTTATGTTGTACTTCTTGAGTAGAGCATGGAAGGATTTCTGAAAATGCGAGCCTCCGTCACTGATAACCACTCTTGGTGTACCATGTCTAGAGAAAATGTACTCCTTCACAAACTCACAAACAACTTGAGAATCATTAGTAGGGGTAGCTTTAGCTTCCACCCATTTAGAAACTTAATCCACAACAAGAAGTATATAAAGTTAGAATTGACAAAAGGACCCATAAAATCAATTCCCCACACATCAAATACTTCAACAACAAGAATTGGTGTGAGTGGCATTTGATTTCGAGCACCTAGATTTCCCGTTCTTTGACATCTATCACAAGATTTGCAAAAAATATATGCATCCTCAAATAGGGTAGGCCAATAAAATCCACTTTCAAGTACTTTGAAAGCGGTACGTTTAGAACCAAAGTGACCACCACATGCATAAGTATGACAAAAACTAAGAGTAGATTGAAATTCAGAATTAGGTACGCACCTGCAGATGATTTGATCATAACTGTATTTCCAAAAGTAGGGATCATCCCACACATACTGCTTGGCTATTTTCTTAAGCTTAAGCTTTTGAAAATTAGACATTGTACTAGGTACTTGTCTTGTAACCAAGTAGTTCACTATATCCGCGTACCAAGGTGTTGAATCTTCAATTGAGAAGAGTTGTTCGTCTGGAAAACGATCTTGTAAAGGAAGTTCTTCTTCGGAAATAACAAGTCTACTAAGATGATCAGCAACAGTATTTTCAACACCTCTTTTATCCTTTATTTCATAATCAAATTCTTGCAATAGTAGAATCCACCGTGTAAGTCTTGGCTCAGCTTCTTTCTTCTTTAGTAGGTACCTAAGTGCTGCATGATCAGAATATACAACCACTTTTGAACCTACCAAATAGGATCTAAATTTTTCTAATGCAAACACTATAGCCAAAAATTATTTCTCAGTGGTAGAATAGTTGATTTGTGCATCGTTTAGGGTCCTAGATGCATAATAAATCACATGAGACAGCTTGCCTACTCCTTGACCCAAAACGGCTCCAATTGCATAGTCACTTGCATCATATATTAATTCAAATGGTAAACTCCAATCCGGTGACTTAATAATTGGTGCAGTTGTCAACAATTCTTTCAGTTTATCAAAGGCTTCCTTGCACTCCTTGTTGAAGTAAATAATAACCTCTTTTTGTAATAATCTGCACATCGGCATTGAGATTTTGGAGAAATCCTTGATAAACCGCCTGTAAAAACCTGCATGACCAAGAAAATAATGAATTTCCCTCAAAGAAGTGGGATATTGTAAGTTCCTTATTAAGTCTATCTTTGCTTTGTCAACTTCAATCCCCCGAGAGGACACAGTGTGACCTAGCACTATACCATGGTTTACCATAAAATGGCATTTCTCCCAATTAAGAACAAGGTTAGTGTCTATGCATCTTTTAAGCACAAGTTCAAGATTTTGTAAACAAATATCAAATGAATCACCGTAAACACTAAAATCATCCATAAATACCTCAATGATGTGTTCCACATAGTCATGAAATATACTAACCATACACCTCTGAAAAGTGGCAGGCGCATTGCAAAGACCAAACGGCATCCGTCTATAGGAAAACGTACCAAAAGGACTAGTGAAAGTAGTGTTTTCTTGATCCTCCGGTGCAATAACAATCTGATTGTAGCCCGAATAACCGTCCAAAAAGCAATAATGTGAGTGTCGCGCTAACCTGTCTAACATCTGATCAATGAAAGGCAAAGGAAAGTAATCCTTTCAGGTTGCGGCATTAAGCTTTCTGTAGTCTATGCACACTCTCCATCCTGTTTGAACTCTTGTAGGAACGAGTTCAGCATCTTGATTTCTAACAACAGTGACACCTGCTTTCTTAGGTACCACCTGTACTGGACTAACCCATTTGCTGTCATAAATTGGGTAAATCACCCCCACACTTAGCAATTTTAGGATCTCTTTCTTCACGACCTCCATCATTGGGGGGTTAAGCCTACAGTGAGCATCACGTACTGGCTTGAAATCATCTTCCATTAGGATTCTATGCATGCACATGGATGGACTAATGCCTTTAATATCAGCAATTGTCCAACCAATAGCCGTTTTGTGCTCTTTTAGAACCCTAAGTAGACGTTGTAGGATCAGAATCTCGCAATGATAATGTCTCAGCGAAATTATCAACAACACAACAACGTCGCAGAACAATTTCAGAAATGATACGATAAACGACGTCAGCTAGAATCACGAGAAAGATGTGATAGTCCTGCGAAAATTAGAAAGCTTGCGAGATTAACATTTGTAAGGTTGCGAGAATGTCGCAGACCATACCCGAAAATAAAGGACAGATTAGCTGTCATCCACTATGTATTTCCCTATAAATAGTCGTTCAAGTTGTAAAGAAAGGGGGAAGATCTTTTTGAGTAAGAAACAAGTAAATAGGAGAGAGAAAATCTAGAGCAGAGGTCATTCTTGATTCCTTTATCTTTTCTTGTAAGAACATTCAAAGATTGATCAATAAAATTAAGAGTGTAAATCTAAAAATGAGTTGAGTAATAATGAAATCATATGAGGGGTGTAGTGTAGGATTTCCTGCAGCTACATAATGGCGCTAGAAACTGGGAGGTATTGAAGATTATTCTAGAAAAAATTGAAGATTAATATTGAGATTTGTGAAGATTTAGAGTGATTGATTAAGAATTTTACATAATTTCTTGCAATATTGTTAACATTGAAGAAATGGCTAGAAGAATAAATACATCCGAACAACCGACTACTGTTAGAAGAAGCAAGAGCATTGCTGGGAGAGAAAGAAGTGAAATGGAAGAATCTACTAGAATGAGAAGTAATAAAGAAAATAAAATTCAACCACCAATTCAACAAACACTAGTACAAGGGAGGAATATAGATTATGATAGGGTGAGTATACACACTTGGCAATCAAATTCGGCAGAAGAAGTAGAAGAAGAGCAACAAACCAGAAACTATAGACAAGCAGAGAGAAATCAAGAATCAGATGAAGGAATAAATCATGGAGATGAAGAAATTGGAGCGTTAGAAACGTTGAGACGAAGAATACATGAAGAAAGAAGAGCTGAGGCAGAAGAACATGCAAATCTAACAAGGCAAAATCACGAATTAAGGATGGAAAATATGAGACTACAGAGTAGAAGATCGAGAAGTATTACAAAATCATATTCAAGATCGACTAGAAGAGAAATGAGGCGAAACTCACCCACAATCAATGCTTGAAACAATATTCAAGAAGAAATATCAAATCCTAATGAAGAATACCGCGAAAATAGAGAAAGAGTTGATGATCGTTACGTTCCACAAAATGAATCTTTTGATGATGGGCAAAATGGCAGAAATCAAGGGAACGGACAACGTCAGGGACGAAATGACCAAGATGACGAAGGAAATCGAGAGTAAGGAAGAAGAATTTTACATGAAAGAGAAACTCAAAGAAATCAACAGACGATGAAGAAGAAATTGAAAGACATTATGTTAAACAAGCGCGTTTAATTTTCGAACGTGAAAGATTGAGAGCGGAAGTGGAAGAACAAGAGATTCAGGAGACAATTCGCCAGAACAATCACGACAATCGAGAAAGAAGGCGTACACAAAACCGGAATAACGGTAATATCAATGAAAAATACGATAGAATAAAGAGAATGGCTGAAAGGCAGCGAATGGAATTAATAAGGAATGAACAAAATCATGAAGGGGAAAATGAGAGACATAATCATTTGCGAATTCAAGATAGAGATGAAGAAGAAACTCGCAGAAGAAGACGAGATGAGAATAATGAAGAAGAAATGCAAAATTTCGCGAGAGAAGAAAGACATGAACGCAGAAGAAGAGAGGCGAAATTAAAAAGACCAATGGACCAAAATTCAGGTGTAAATAAACAAATCTTGAAAGAATTAGAAGAAATGAGAGGAATGCTAAATAATAGAGGAGAAGTAGGCAGAAGACAATTGGATGAAGCAATAGAAGAAGCTGCGAAAACTCCATTTACAAGGGAAGTACAATTAGAAGGAATACCACCGAAATGCAATTTTCCCGCATTAACCAGCATTTTTGATGGAACAACTTGTGCAATTCAACACATTAAAGCCTATGTGAGGTGCATGTTGCAATGGGAAAATCATGATGCGTATTGTGCAAATATTTCGCATCCAGCTTAACAGGAGAGGCGTTAAAATGGTTTGAAGGTCTACCAAAGAATACAATAACATCCTTCAATCATTTGCAGACTACATTCTAGGGGCATATATAAGTAATAATTCTTCGCGACCTGGTATAGAAGATGTGTTTGGATTAAAACAGAGGATTGGCGAAAGTTTGAAACACCTGACTAAAAGATGGAGAACTATGTGTAGCGAAATGGCTGGCCGTGTAGATGAGAGATATCTTATATTATCATTTATCAATGCTATGTTTGCAACAAACCTATTGTATGTCCAAATTTTCAGAGTCAAGAATACGATCACAATGACTGAATTGCGAGAACTTCAAGAAGAATACATTGCTCTAGAGGAAAGGCAAAATGAAATGGAATCATATCCAGTTGCGAACACCACTCACAAAACGAATGCAAGCTTATTACCCAAGCTAATAAACACAGTAGCGAATACTTCGCAAGTACAACAAGAGAGAAGGGGTAACAATCAACAGAAACTGGTGGCTATGGGAAGCCGAGATCAAGGAGTATGAAAGAGAAAGAAATTTCTACAATCGTGGTGGAAATAACAAGATTCAAAGACTCGATCAACCACAAGAAACTTATGGAGGTCAAAGACAAAACTATAATAGAGGACAAGGAGGTCACAAGGTAGTATGGGAAGAAATCAAGATGCCACTCTAAATGCAAGTGTGGAGAAATATGGGAAGCTATAATTTGATGGAGAATATACCAACACCATGGAACATGGGAACGGAACCACCTCCAAACCACAGAAGCCATGAGTTTTGTTCTTATCATCATTTTCATGGACATACAACAAATGATTGCAGAAATGTAAAAAGAATTATTTTGAGAATGATAGATCAAGGAAAACTAAACCACTTTTTGGTAGGGCACCCACAATCTCAACCATTGCCACCACCACCAGAGCATCACAAAGTGAACACGATGAAAAAGAAGGAAACATTCTTCATAGAAGTTGGTGCAAAAAAAAATCTATTCTGTCACTCTATCGTACATTCATATAAGACAATTGAAGATTTTCATGACAATGTTTTGAGTAGAGTGTTCGCAAGAGATAACGATGAGGAAGAGAAATTATGAATATTGCGAAAATCTCGCCACTAGAGGAATGGCAGAAACAGATCATTTCTTTTACCGCAGAAGAGAAATTCCCGAAGGTGAAGAGGTGCATGATAATCCATTGGTAGTAAAATTAGAAATTAATCCAAAACCGAAAGAAGATGAGGATGATGAAGCTGAAGATTCATGGGCAATTAATAGAATTCTAATCGATACTGGAAGCTCTGTGAACATCTTATTTTATCATACTTATAAAACTATGGGAGGAAGAGATGATGATCTTATACCATCAACATATAAGATATATGGTTTTAATGGTACTGCTAACAAGCCTAAAGGGGAGGTTACTATGCGAATTCCATTGAAGGGAATATCTTCGAAATCTTATTTGTGTCGTTGATGTAGAATCACCCTACAATGCGTTAATTGGTCGACCTTGGCTACATGGGATTCTAGGTGTAGCTTCAACTTTCCACCAGTGCATCAAATTCCCTCACCCCAGTGGTGTAGGAATCATAAAGGGAGATTGGGTTGAAGGAAAGAGGTGTTACGAAACTGAGATAGAATCTTGCGAAGGAAGAGCAAACAAGAAGGAAAACTGGCGACAAAATCAAAGATACACAGAAGTGAGAGGTTGATGGTGGATGCAATCGAAAGAAAGAAGAAAGATGTTGCGAAACTAATGCTAGCTCAGAATAAAAATGATACATACCACTACCAAGGAAGCAGTAGCAGAAAATAATAAAGAAGCAGAGGATGGCAAAGGTAATAAAAACAAGAAATGTATGAATGATTAAGTTGTTGCGACACTCTCGCAATAAGTAAAATTCTCAAAATACATTTATTGAATGAAAAATTGAGATTGCGAAATCAAATACAATATGATGATGTCGAGACTCTCGCAGAGATAATGAATTTTACAGAAATAATCAGAGAAAAATGACAAAAGAGAAAGAGGCGAACCTTTATGGCGTACACCCTAGTTCGCGAATACAATTTCGCAAGAGGCAAATGTAAGACCTAAAGTACGTCATATAAGGGGGTACCTGTTGCATGGCTCAGGGAAAGGCTACACCGCCACCGGAACCTGAGTCATGGAGATTTGGGGTCAATAAAGCCCATCCGGGAGAGGCACCTTGGATTCTCAGCTTAAGCATATGACTTAGGTTGGGCGACTAAGGTAATAAGGACTCTCCCAAGGAGTGCAGATCTGATCAAGGCGCCGAGGTACACGGTTGAGTCAAGAGTGCCAGGGACGTTTGAAGCGTACTTTGCCATTCTTGACAAGTCTTGGCTTATACTGCACTCGGCCTGAAGAAAACCCCACTTAGGGTGCAGTCTCGTAACCATAAGCCCTATAGGTAAAAGGGATAAGAGGCTGCGAAAACAACTGGTTGTTGTTAAGACTGGATGGGAGGAGCTAACCTTGTATGGTAGAAGTACGCCTCCTTGAAGGGGCAACCAGGGGGAGATAAGGGCGGCACCCTCCATTAGGGAGCTGATAAGTGTCTTAAGACGCAAATGTCATGAGGCTTTTTATTCGCAAGGTATTAAGGCTTGTCATATTTGTGCAACAATCCTGAAGAGGCAATAATACAAAAGAAAAAGATAAGACGAGATCAATGGGTTTCGCATGAAAGTGCGAAGACGTCCTGCGATTTCGTCGCAAGACGGCAATGTCATGGGGCTTTATTTTCGCAAGAATATTTAGGCCTGTCATATTGTCGCAACATTCCTGAAGAGGCCATAATACAAAAGAAAAAGTTAAGGCAAGATCAATGGGTTTTTGCATGAAAGTGCAAGGACGTCCTGCGATTTTGTCGCAATGACAAGAGGTGGCATAATAAGACCTTTAATTAGGAAGGAAAAATAAGACCACACAGGAATAAGATTTTGAAAAGAATCAAAATTCACTTCGCATAAGATAGCGAAATTATACATAATTAACTACGAAATTGAGGCATAAAATAAGAAAAATTTATAAAATCTCTCATTTGGATACAAATAACAGAGGCAAGTATGGGAATGAATGAAATTAGAAAATGTTATTTGTCTCCATATGATAGATTTAATGAAAGATTCAAAAATTAATGATTATATTGATTAACTATATTGCAAGGAAGAATTGTTTTAATGAATGCAGGTCAAAATGAAAGAAACACAAATATACATAAAGAAGGAATAAATGTACAGTATTACAGAGAATCAAAGAAAGAAACAAAGACTACTTCTTAGTTGATCCTTCATTATCTTCATCAGACTTGTTCCCTTCTTCGTCTGCGTCAGAATCTTCATCACTATCAGAACCTTCATCACCATCAGATTCTTCATCATCAGCTTCGCTATCAGAAATAATCAGACTGGGAGTATTCTGTGGGATCTCTTCCAAGAGACAAGGATAATCAGAATGAGGGATATTATGATCGTCACAAACCATTTGGATAGTTTGATTGCGAAAATGCATAGCATCATTCTTAAAATTCGCAACAGTGATCTTGATTTGATTCTTTAATCTAGAATACTTGTCGTTGCGAGAAGAAAGATTCTTTACGAGTTCCTCCTTTTCAGCTTCGAGTTCCTCAATGTTTTCACGATATCTACTTTAAGAATCTGCGAGCAAAAGACAATCAATTATTAACTTGATGAAAATTCATAAGAAGCAAAAGATTAGTAAAGAAGAATAGTTAGTAACCTTCTCTGTCAGAAATCATATCTCTAATCAAGGTTGTATGCTCAATTTGGAGACTAACATTTACACCTAAATCTTTTCTGGCATCATCTAAGATTTTCGCAGCCCAAACAAATTCATCCTCATTACTTATAAGAAGACGAGAACGAATTTGATTTTACCTTTTGCAGAGTTCGATGTTTTTGCGGATAGCTTCATCTCGTTCAAGTTGAACTTCAAGAAGAGTCTCTTGGAATTTCGCCAAATCCTTAGCACCTTGATCAGAGATGCGATCTTTATCATCTATGAGACCGCTAATTTTGGTTCTTAACTCATTGGTTTTCTCTTTAGAATCAAGAAAGAGACGCTTAAATCGGTTGGCTAAGCCTAAACTAGATCTACGGTCAATTTCTAAGAGGCGAAATTTAGATCTAAGCTCATTTAGAGAAAGAGATGAAAATCTATCATTTGAGAAACTATTTAAGGAATTGTTAAGACGCTCAAGAAGGGTATCATTATCCAAGGCATTAGGAAATGAACGAAGAAGGTTAGCTTCATCAGAAAGACCATAAATGTCTGCAAAAACATTTAAATAAGATAAAACAACATGATGAATGAATGAAGGGAAAAGAGAAAAGTAACATACCGTAAAGCTGATTATTAGCTTGCTGAAGACTGGAGATTTTGTTCTTATACGAAGAAGAATCAATTTCTAGTTCTCTATTTTTCTCGCGAAGACCTTTAACTTCAGCTTCCAATTCTTCATTCTTTGTGTGAAATTGAAGATTCTTCTTTTCAAGATTTTCGCGTCTCCTCTCTAGATCCGAGGCAACAACGAAAGAAGCTTTTCCAGCCTGCGAGAAAATATAAAAAATATTAATATAGAAAGAAATTTTGAGTTATGACAATGAAGTCGGGAGTCACTGATCTAGAAACTCCACAAAGAGAACTATCACCATCCAGGAAAGGGACATCGCAAATTGTAGCGAGAGCTTTGTAGGTATTAGCGAATTGGATATCTCCCATTCCTTGCAGAGAATCAGAAAAGAGGCCAGAGAGCTTAGCCATAGAAGATTCAGGTGGAAAATCTTCACTTGCGGCAAGATCATCATTGTCCTCATCATCCTTGTCACTTTCGGAATTTTCATGAGGAGGAATATTTGAAGGAGAAGAAGAACGGACTTTCCTTTTCTTTGAAGGAGGAGCAGTTGATTTTTCTCTGCGAAGAGCACCTTTACCTTTATCACAAGTCTTCGCAACTTCAGCAGGTTCTTCTATTTCAGCAATAATCTTCACACACAGATAGAAATAAGAAATGGAAGCAACGGTATACTGTTTAAAATCATAAGAGAAAATTTCTTACCTCATCTGTGTATGAGCGAAGAGCTAACAGAGTACTAGCTTTCCCAGTCCTGTTATAACTATCTTTCAGTTTTTAGATCTGCAGAATGTCACAAGAGTTAGCGAACAAAATAATAAAGACAAATAAAGAAATATAAAGTGAGCTAAACGGGAAGAAACATACCTCTTTCTCCTTCTCGGGCCAAGAGAAAACCCAAGGTTGATAAGCAGTGAGATTCGCAGGAAGAACATTTGACCCAACAATGTAAGGTCCTTTTAGAATTAAAGGAAAAAACACACCATTTATCATCTTTGGATTGGAGAGGAGTTGTGTTCTTACCAGAATGCCAGTCAATGTCTTGCATGAGAATTTTAGCTTCATCAATGTTATCTTTCCTTTTTAGGCGAATACGCCAGCGAGTATTCTCTTTCTTCATGGAGATCAGTTCATAGTTCTCAAAGAAACTCGCTACTGTGTATTTCTCAGCAATTATCTCTAGGTCTGCGAATTTAGGATCCCTGAGTTCTTTGGAATACAGAGATCCTTTACCAGCACCACGGTTAGCGAACTCTAGCATCAGACGGATGCAGTCCCCACTCAGTTGGAAGATAGCTCGCGAAAATCCCGAGTGAGCGATAATTTCATAGAATAGAGGAATATATGGGTCATAAAGAGGAATGGGGAGACCTGCGAGAATCTGACTTAGCGAAATTATGATTGATTGATCATCACAATACTTATCATAGAAAAGTTTGACAGAAAGAATTGACTTGGCACTTTCACCAGGAATGGTAGAGAGTGTGAAACCTTTCTCAGCAAGATCTTTTTGGATATCTTTTAAATTCTTCTCATGTTTATGAGAACTTGGAGGCATATTTGAATATAGAGTATGGGACTGAATAAAAAGTAAGAAGATTGAAGGGGGAAATTACAGTAGCAGAACTTGCATAAGAATAACAGAGTTGCAGAGATGAGAGAATAAAAAGAGAAGAGAAAGTAAAAAGAAAGTGGAAAGAAGAGTATATAAAGGAGATTTTTTTTACACGAAGAAATAAACATCATTAAGACGAAAAGACGTGAGCGGTTGAAATGCAGCGGTTACAGAAGACATGTCAAGAAACAGATGGAAGAAAGAATACGTGTGATATATGCAGAATATGAAGAGATGAACAGCTGCGGTATTTCTCACATCATTCTCTACTTTGCAGATAAGATATGAGAAGAGGCAAGATGTAGGATCAGAATCTCGCAACGATAATGTATCAGCGAAATTATCAACAACATAACACAACAGCATCGCAGAAAAATTTCAGAAATGATACGATAAACGACGTCAGCTAGAATCACGAGAAAGATGTGATAGTCCTGCGAAAATTAGAGAGCTTGCGAGATTAACATTTCTAAGGTTGCGAGAATGTCGTAGACCATACCCGAAAATAAAGGACAGATTAGCTGTCATCCACTATGTATTTCCCTATAAATAGTCGTTCAAGTTGTAAAGAAAGGGGGAAGATCTTTTTGAGTAAGAAACAAGTAAATATGAGAGAGAAAATCTAGAGCAGAGGTCATTCTTGATTCCTTTATCTTTTCTTGTAAGAACATTCAAAGATTGATCAATAAAATTAAGAGTGTAAATCTAAAAATGAGTTGAGTAATAATGAAATCATATGAGGGGTGTAGTGTAGGATTTCCTGCAACTACAGACGTTCTTCTATTAGGGTGAGGTTCTTTGCAATAATCACCGGAAGTTCTTCTTTGTCACCCAAGTACGCGTACTTTAAGTGATCTGGAAGCGGCTTCAGTTCTAGTAACATAGCTGTAGCGCTTTCGCCCACTTGAGTGATCTCATTGGCAATCAACCTATCCTTTCTTGTACACAAATCCTTCAAAACCTTGGCATACCTGGGTACGGTTATGATGGCCTCAATAAATGGAATGTTGATGTGTATCTTGCTGAAAATATCCATGATCTCCTTGTCTTGAGCTTGCTTCTTTGACTTGGCAAAACGACTAGGGAAAGGAGGTGGTATGGTAAAAGTGGGAATCGTGTCCTTAGGTTGGTCGTTTGAGGTTGGATTTTCCTTTGGGACGGTTTCCTCTTCTACTTCCTTTTCGATGTCGTCACTAGGTGCGCGTACTTCCCCTGTATCCAGATTAGAACCTTGTTGTTGTGGCTCCTCAACTTGTCTTCCACTTCTTAATGTCATTACATTGACGTGCTCTCTTGGGTTGACAAACGGTTGAGATGGTAGTTTTCCAGCTGCCTGTGATTCTAACTTACCTACGGAAGTGGATAATTGACCCATTTGTGTCTCAATGTTCTTAATCGCCATATCCTGTCTTTCAAAAATTGCATCTTGTTTTTGTATGTAGGTTTTCAGAAAATCTTCAAGGCTGGAGCTTTGATTCTGAGGTTGTTGAGGCTGCTGGAATTGTTGATGTTGAAATCCATTTTGTCTCGCATAAGGATTAGGAGCTGCAACTTGCTTGTTAGCATAACTAAAATTTGGGTGGTCTTTCCAACCCGGATTGTAAGTATTAGAGTAGGGATCATACCTTGGCCTCTGATTAAGAAATATGGCATTTACCTCGGCTTCATCTTCATATGATGGAATAATAATTGTTGTCATCCTTTGTACTACCTTCTCTATATTGTTCATATGTTACTCTGACTGTGAAGTTTCCTCCACATTGCTAACTCTTCTGACATTTGAGTCATTTCTAGTATAAAATTGTTGAGCATTCGAATCCATGCTCTCAATCAAACTGGTTGCCCGCGAGATTGTCTTTTCAGTAAGTGAACCACCAGCAGCTGCATCAATCAAATTCCGTTGCGCTGAAAGTAATCCTTCATAGAAGTATTGAATGATGAGTGTTGGGGATATGTTGTGATGGGGGAAGCTTGCCACTAACTTTTTGTACCTATCCCAGTATTCATAGAGAGACTCCCCAGTAATCTGAAAAACACCACTAATCTCTTTACGAACAGAGGTTGCTTTCGAAGCAGGAAAATATTTCTCTAAAAATAGATTTTTCATCTCATTCCATGTTATAATACTCCCTGGAAGAAGGTAATACAACCATTCTTCCGCGGAATCTATTAAAGAGAATTGAAAAGCTTGCAACAATGTTGTATCACTGTCTTCGGTACTTTGCCTAAGACTTGTCATCTTCTGTTGGAATTTTCGGAGATGACGATTCGGATCTTCGCCTGGAAGTCCCTTGAACTTTGGTAGATGATGAAGTGCATTCAATTTCAGCTCCACTGGGTTAGTGATTGTAATACACAGTGGTTGCGAATCTAAGCATGGAGAAGTCAACTCTCGCAGCTTCCTCTCCTGAGATGAAGGTGGTGGAGGGTTTGTGCCGTCTACCATCTCTTCTGAAGAAGGTTCTTGTTGCGTTTGCTGACGTACCTGTAGTATTGTTTCCTCTACGAGTTTGAATACCGCACCTCTGCTATTCCCAGTCTTTCGGTGCCAGAGATTAAGTACCTGAAAATAAAAATCTAGAAAACGAAATTAAAAACTAACAAGAAATACTAAAAACAATAATAAAACTAAAAGAAATAACAACTAAAGCCACTGACTGCTCCCCGGCAACGGTGCCAAAATTTGATGAGTGTCGTAGACTCAACAAATTAATAATCTTATTTTCACACAATTAACTGGTAATATAATGGAAGTAAGGATCGTTCCCACGAAGAGCAGTGAGTTTTAATTGTCAAATTGTCACAAAGGGGGGGTTTTGTTTTTAGATTTGAATAAAGTAAATAAAAGCAATTGAAAATATTAAATTGTAAGAAATAGAGAGATGTGATCGAGGAATCCTTCTTCGTTAATATATTCATCTATTCGTCATTAATCATAGATTATCACCAACCGTAGAATAACAAGTACGCTTAGCTATTCCCAAAATCCCTTAAATCACTGGATAACAGGTACGCTTAGTTACCAGATTTTATTCTTCTGAACCACCTTGAGGTACGCTTACAAGATGTAATTCAGTGAATGCTTTAGGTTTTGTGAATTTAGGTTGATCCTAGTAGTTAGACTCAGTACGCTCGGTCTACTTGCTAACGTTGTGTTTACACGTGATCGTTTTACAGAATCCCTCTGCAAGGTTATACGTTTTCTACTTGTATATGGAATTATTCAACAATTACGGATATCATAACCCTCACTAGCAATAGATTAAATCAACAAATATATTCAGTTGGCCACCTAAACAATCTATCAATTAATCATAAGTATTTTAATAGTAAACATAAACGATAATTATATGAAGAAATCAAAATAGATTCATATATTAAATCAAATAAAGTTTACGACTTAGAATTCATCCTCAATCAATGGGTGTTTATCTACTCATGGATGTAGAAGCGTCCATGATATACATATAAGAAAAGTTTAGAGATATCGTTACGATTGAAGAATCGCTCTGAAACCCTAGATTTGGCTCCGTGTGATATTTCTCCTATCCAAGCCTTTATAATTTTCGTGACCTTATGATGTGATGTCATTTCACATAACCTAATACCTTTATATAGGTTTACATTGCTTGGCCTTCACGTATTTAGTTTGGTTCAAGAACCCGACCCAAAATATGAGATAAAGACTCCAAACGTGCCCTTAGGCCTTCCAAGGTATTAATACACGTTTCCTACTTGCTAAGTACGCGTACCCAGTCCGCGAACTTCAAATTCCAGCAAAAAATTTCGGAATTAAGGTATGCGAACCTTATTGTCTTCGGTATTTGATAAAAACTGTTTTGGCCACAATTTCTTCATCCGAACTCGGAATGACCTCATTCTTTTTGAATTATTTTTATATTTAAATTATCTTCAAGATGATGATGATAAATCCTTAATTTGAATGAGTTAAGATCGGTATTTTGCCCTTCTCTTGATTTTGAGTGTTTTGCTCCTTTTCGTCGCACTTCTTCAACTTCTCTTGGACTTGGGCACTTGGATACTTGGAATACTTATCTTCTTAGCTATTTTCAGCACTTTGTAGCTCCTTTTTGGATGTTTCACCTAATAGAGACAAAGAAGAGAAAACAAGAGTAATAATGCGAAAATATGCAAGAATAATAGCTTAAACAAGTATGGAATGGACACTAAAATCATATGAATTATGCACTTATCAGATATCATATTAGTGTATGATGAGCCATGGCTTCTGGGTGGGGATTTTAATATCATTTTGTGTGCAGATGAAAGAAGTCATCCTGGTGGTGGGTTAGCAAACATAAAAGCATTCAAATCTTTTGTGAATAAATTTGGTTTAATTGACTTACCACTGTCTGGAGGGAAATTTACGTGGACAAACTCATAGAAACCTCCCCTGCTAATTCGGCTGGACAGATTTTTATTATCCCCTGATTTTTCATTCTCATTGTCCAACTCCAATACAGTTGAGATTAAGCAGGCCAATCTCGGACCATGCACAAATCATGCTCTGTTATAACTCTGGAGATAAGACAAGATCACCATTCAGGTTTGATAACTTCATTTTATCACATCCTGATTTCTTGAGAAACCTAAAAGTCTGGTGGGATAATCTTGTTTTTGTGGGTAAACCTAGCTTTATTTTCGCCAAGAAATTACAGGCAATTAAATTTATTATCAAAAACTAGCAAAAGTAAACTTATGGTAATTTGCAGTCTCAGATTGATAATTTAGATCTAAATATTGATGTGCTTGACTCTTTTGAGGAAATTTCTGTTTTGTCTGACGATGACGTGGTGGCAAGAGAGCAAGCTAAGATACATCACGCTTCTTTGTCTCTTTCTTTAGCTAGAAAACTTTATCAAGGATGGTGAAAGAAACTCCGTCTATTTGTATTAGTTAGCTTCTTTTAAGTATAAGAAGAATAGCATTAATTGTTTGAAAATATAAGGTACTTTGTGCTATGAAAAGCAGCAGATTGCAGAAGAATCAGAATCCTTTTATACTTCTTTGTTTACTGAGAATCATAAATCAAGGCTTAGGTTTGATGATCTTCATATGCCAAATATTTCTGTTATGGACATTATTTCTTTGGAAAAGGAGTTTTCTGAGGAGGAGGTGAAAAATGTGATGGATCATTTTGGTGTTAACAAAAGCACGGGTCCAGATGGCTTTGCAATGGAGTTTTATAAACATGCGTGGGAGGTAATTAAGGTTGATTTACTATTGGTGATTAAGGAGTTCGAGACTAATTGCTCTCTTGATTGGAGAATCAACTACACCAATATAACTCTCATTATGAAATGTATAGGGGAAGTATCACTACACAATTTTAGACCCATAAGTTTAATTGGTAGTGTTTACAAAATTATATCAATGTTGTTAGCGGAAAGAATGAAGCTGGTCATGCCTTCTATCATATCAGATTTCCAGGGTGCGTTCATCTAGGGTAGGCAGATACATGATACAGTTTTAATTGCATCTGAGATAATAGATTCAATAGTAAGGTCCCAAGAAACTGGTCTTATATGTAAAGTGGACTTTGAAAAGGCGTTTGATAATGTGAATTGGGGTTGTGTGGATATTACTCTTGATAGGTTTGAATTTGGACATAAATGGAGAAGTTGTATTAAATGGTGTGTTACCACACCTAGATTTGTTGTTTTTCTTAAGGGTGAAGCAACTAATTTGTTCCGAAGTCAGAAAGGAATCAGACAAGGAGATCCGATTTCGCCTTTTTTGTTCATTCTAGTTGTTGGGGTGCTTTCTTTGATGTTTAAATCAGCTGCAGATCAAGGTTTGATTTCAGGATTCAAAGTGGCGGCACAAGTAACAGTAATAACCCAATTAAAATTTTCTAATGATCATATAGTCTTTTTAGAAGACAATGAGATGCAGGTACGTAATCTGAAAAATATTCTTATAGCCTTTGAAACTATATCTGGACTTAAAGTTAACTTTAGGAAAAGCACAATTATTGGGCTGGGGCAGATGCACAATGGAGAAATTTGTGCTAAGATTTTTGAATGTTCCTCTTCTCAACTTCCTTTGAATTATCTGGGAATTCAGTTAGGAAGAAAATCTTGTTGTAGATTACTATGGAATGAGGTAGTTCAAAAGTTTCAGCAGAAGGTATCAGGTTGGAAAAGAAGTTATTTATCCAAGAGGCATAGGTTGGTGATGATACAAAGTGTACTTGCTAGCTTTCCATTCTATACTACTTGACTCTTTTTCAAACACCGATGAGCATAGTTAAAGACCTTGAAAGAATTATGAGGAATTTCCTTTGGAGTTCGAGTACTGCTACTAAGAAAGAAAGAAAAAGTTGGGTTTTGTGGACTAAAGCAACTCTACCGAAAAGCAGAGGCGATCTAGGGATTAAGAAGTTACGGCTAGTTAATAAAGCATTACACTCGAAATGGATATATGGCAGTGAAAACGTGCACTTTGGAGAAGCTTTGTTTTTCCTAACCAGTCTATCAGAACAATAGGAAGGAGTCTCTGGATCGGCATTCTAAAGACAAGGGACTTAACTAAATACGGTACTTCTTTGATTATAAGGAATGGTGCTGGTATTTACTTTTGGGAGGATATTTGGGTAGGTGAACAGACTCTAAAGCAGATTTTTCCAAGCTTGTTCAAAATATCAAAAGGTAAAAAGCTTACTGTCAAGGAAATGGTGTCAGACCAAGGTGCGTGGAATTTACAGTTTGTAAGGACGTTGAATGAGCTGGAATTGCAAGAAGTTATTCAGTTGTTGCAGGTTATAGGTGACCCTAATGCTATACTATCTGCTGCTAGTGATGATAGGCACAGGAGATATGGAGATTGAAAGGGATTTTCGGTTGCTTCTGCATGCTCGGCTTTAGAAACGGAAGGTTTTATCTCATTTCCATACAAACAAATACAGAATCCTAAAATTCTGTTGAAGATTTCTTTTTTGGTTTGGACGTTATGCTATAATGGTACTCCCATACTAGATTCTCTTTATAATGCAGGTATGGTTCAGGATGCAAGATGTTTGTTTTGTGGTATTTACTAGGAAACTAATACTCATTTGTTCTTACATTGCAAAATAACTTTTGAGGTTTGGATATATTTCTTGATGTTAGAAGAACTTTGTGGGAATGGAGTAACAAGAAGAGCAAATAGAAACTTAAGGGTCTGTTTGACAGCTTGGATATGAAAAATGTTGTTCAAGTTAGGGTATTCCTTGGTTGATCCAAGACTATCATGGCAATGGTTATTTTAAATGGTGTTTGTTTTCCACACTGGGTTAATGTATTATGTTGTTTTTCAACAGACTTGTATACAAGCTAAATTAATTAATTAAAAAAGAAACAAAAAACTAAACCATATAAATTTATGGTTTTGAGCATAAGAAAAATTTAAATAAAAAAGGTAGTTATAAAAATAACTGGCTAACCCAGAAAAGGATTATAGTATTCCAGGTTTTACATGGAATTCCAAAACCCAACCTTTTTAGCCTCCTAAAATTTAGGTAGGATACACTATTCTTATCTTGAAGGAATAAGCACCTACACAAACACAATATACGGTAATTTAAGGGATAATCCAACCTAGTTTAGAATATCAAGGTTGCCAAACACGACCAAAGAGTCTTTGGGGTTATTTGCCTTTCGCCATTTGGTGGAGTATATGGGGAGAAGGAAACAACAGACTTTACAAGAATGTGAGTAGGAGTATTAAACAGATCATCGTGGAAGTAAAAGTTTTGCTTTTCAATTGGATTAGACACACGGATATTTTTTCGGGTTTTAATTTATCCACTATTATTTGTAATTGGGATGTTGTGACTTACACATCCATGTAACTTTTTTGGTTTTTTCACTGCTTTAGTGAGTATGGACCATTTTTAATTAAATTTGCTTTTTGTCGTTAAAAAATAAAAAATAATAATAATAATAATTGTGAGAGATATAAATTGGTGTATTAGAAGCAGCGGATTCTGATATAGAAACAATCATAGCTGCGAACTCTTCGCTCTCAAAGCTCCAAATTATTGAACTCTCTTGACGCTAAGAAGTTGAAGGACACATATTTTTCGAACTTCTCCCTAATACTGACCAGTTTTGGACCAACCAAAGAGGGTCTACTGCAAAATTCAAGGTCATGCGTTTTCATCACTTCTTTTGTAGTTTCCGCTAGTGTGGGTACCTGGCCAAGATTTTTTTTTTTTTTAATAAGAAAGAAATTGCATTCAAAAAGCTTTAATGTAAGATTACATTTAGTTCTTATCTAATTAGAGATTTTAACCAGGAAGAAAAATTTTCACTCCAGTATTGATCTATTCTAGAAGTTCTAGCTCTCTTTGCTAAGCTATTTGCTACTTCATTTGACTCCCTGTACATAAAAGTGCATTTCCAATCTCTAAATCCTACTAATAAACTTCTGCAATCTTGAATAATATTATTATTAGTCCATCTGACTTTGCCTACACTTCCATTTATTGCATCAACGACATTTAGACAATCTCCTTCCAAATGCAGTTCATCCACAGCTGAAGCTTTTGCCCACTTGATTGTTCCCAGTGCTGCTAAGGCCTCAGCTTTCTCCTCATCTTGAGCTAGCCCTGTGATTGATTGTGCTCCTACGCATTGCCCTGCATAGGAAAACATTATCAGTCCAATGCACATATGTTTAGTTTCTTTCATAAATGCACCATCAAAATTTATCTTATGGTAATCACTTTCTGGCAAATGCCAGGGAATCACATTTCTACTCTGCCTAACATTATGAGTTCTTCCTGTCATGGGGATTGCATCCCATTCAGTTACTTCCTTATTAACCTGTGCCACTAATTTGGCTACCTGCATTGTAATATTATCAAAGACCACACTGCACCTCAGCTTCCAAATCTGTCATATTGCAAAGCTAACAAACTGGACATATTTTTCTTGCTCAGATCTTGATGCATTAGTGGGTTGAAACCAGCTAGTAATCCAATCCTGCAGATTAGTATTAGCTATACTTCCTGCAATATTAACATCTAGAGCAAACCATAATATTTTTGCAAGTTCACATTCCATAAAAAAAATGGTTAATAGTTTCAATATCATGCTGACAGAAGGGACATTCACTAGGAATAGAGAGCATAAACCTACCAATCTTACTTCTCATAGGGACACAGTCATTAAGGCATCTCCATAAAAAATGTTTAACATTTTGTGGGAGACTAAGTCTCCATAAGGTTTTCCAAGGGAAAGTGTTATTTCCAGAAACATTCAGATCTTGCAGAATACAATTTTAATCAGATTTGACAGTAAACTGTCCATTATGAGTTGGTGTCCACCTGAGAGTATCCTTACCAGAGTATGGAACTCTTATTCTATAGATTGCATTGACATTTTCATTATCAAAAAGACATTTAAAGTGTCCACCTTCCATTGTCATGTTCCCTGTTCCAAAAATTGATTAACAGTTCTCATACCATTAGAAACAAAATTACTACTTAGTAAAGTATCTCTACTTGGTACCCATTTGTCCTTCCAAATATCTATGCAAGAACCATCCCCTACTTCCCAATAGTAGTGCTTCCTAATCAAATCAAGACCCCTACAAATGCCCTTCCAAACCCAAGACACAGACTCAGTCCTAACAACATGAAGAGGATTAGAGTCTGGAAAATACTTATGACTTAAAATTTGAACCCAGAGAGCATCTGGTTCAGTTAGCATTCTCCATGCCAATTTTTCCAGAAGGGCAGTATTTATGTATTATGTCTTTCTTATATTGCGACCACCAAGCTCAATAGGTTTAGAAACATTATCCCAACCCAAAATGTAACCTCCCCTAGCAGATCCTCTTTTGTTCCAAAAGAACTTCCTTTGAATAACATCTAACCTGTTTGTCATCTTCTTTGGCATGGGAAAAACAGATAAATGGTGTGAAGCTAAGGTCCTTAAAGTTGACTTTATAAAAGCAGTTCTTCCTGGTTGATTTATGTATTTTCCCTGCCAAGTGTCTAATCTATTCTCGCAAGATTCTCGTAAGTGCTTGAAGGACTCCATTTTGTTTCTCTGCAATAACAATGGGACTCCGAAGTACTTGTCAGCTAATCCTACATTTTTAATCTTAAGGATAGAAAAAATCTGAGTTTTGTTTCTAGGTTCAGTTTTAGGAATAAAAGATATTCCTGACTTATCAAAGTTTATAACTTGGCCAGAGTACTTACTGAAATTCTCTAGCATAGCCTCTAAATTCCTAGCCCCCTTAACATTAGCCCTGGTGAAAACAAGACAATCATCAGCAAAAACTAAATGACTCACTGAAGGACTGTTTTTAGTAACTTTAATACCTTGTATGTCATTCTTCCTCTCTACATCAATAAGCATTTTAGAAAAAACATCCATACATATTATGAACAAATATGGGGACAAAGGGTCTCCCTGCCTGAGACCCCTTGTAGGGTAATAAACTTCACCAGGGCAGCCATTAAGCAAGATAGAAGTAGATACCGTAGACACACATTGCTCTATAAGATTACACCAATGATCATGAAAACCAAGTTTTTTCAAAATGTCAATCAAAAATTTCCATTCATTTCTATCAAAAGCCTTAGACATGTCCAGTTTGATTGCCATTAGTCCTGATTTGGTTCTACTTTTTCTCATAGTGTCAACAAGTTCATGAGCAATAACAATGTTATCTCTTATTTTCCTAGAAGACAGGAAAGCAGCTTGATATGGGCTAATAAATTTTTCCATGACAGTTTTGAGTCTACTAGCTAAAACTTTAGAGATGATCTTATAGCTAACATTACTCAAACTAATAGGCCTATAATCTGCAGGGGTTTTAGGAGCATTATTCTTAGGTATAAGAGAAACAAAATTGTGGCTCATTTGCTTAAGAAAATTCCCAGAGTGAAAGAAACTTTTTACCATAGCAATTGTATCAGGGCCAACAGTCTCTCACATTTGCTGATAGAAACCAGGAGGGTAACCATCTGGTCCAGGGCTAGTCCATGGCTGCATTTGCCATACAATGGATTTTATCTCTTCATCAGTAGGGTATGAATTAGGAAATCATTTTTCTCAGCAGTAATACAAGGCACAAGCACATCAAGAAAGCTACTATCACTAGGGGGATTAGAAGATCTACTCATCTTACTAAAATGGTCTCTAAGTTCAGTAGTTATCATGCTTTTTTCAGTTAACCAAATTCCTATGTTGCTTTTCATACACTCAATTTGAGTTTTTCTTTTTCTATACTTAACTTTATCATGGAAATACTTAGTATTTTTATCATCAAAAGTCAAAGTATTCTCCCTAGCCCTTTGCATATAGTAATCCTGCCTCACATCATACCGAAACTTCAAAGACTCTTCCAGCCTATCTTTTAACAAAGCATTATCAGCATCATGCAAGTTGGTGGAGATATCATCTAATTGCCTCTGTATATCATTTATATGAGTTTGAAAATTTCCAAAAGAATTCATGTTCCACTGTCTTAAAACCACTTTAACATTGTGCCAGCAATTGGTGTATCTAAAAGCCTTAGATCCATTCTCACTAGTTTTCCAGTTATTTGCTATAAGAAGTGACAAGGAGAATAGGAACATGGTCACTAGCTAGACTTATCAAATGATAAATAATAGCATTAGGAAAGAAGTCAGACCAAACTTAATTAACTAGGGCTCTATCCAGCCTTTCCATAATTAAAGAGTCACCACTCCTATGGTTACTCCAGGTAAAGGAATTTCCTATGAAAGGTAAATCGAAAAGTCCTAGGTAATCTAGGTGGTTTTAACATCATCCAACTGACTTTAAGGAATTAATTTGCCACCAACTTTTTCCTCTTGTCTCATAATAAAATTCAAGTCTCCAAGGACAATTTTACCTACTTGCTAGATTTTCAAGATAATCCCACTTTCTTTCCCATCCTGCATCATCTAGAGCACCATATATACAGCTTAGCAAAGTATAACCACTTCTAGGGTCCATATTCACTAGCACAGTAATGAAATTAACATTCATGTCAACTAAATCTATATGAATCCCATCTTTCCACAATAAGAATAACCCCCCTGAGGCTCTTATAGGGTTGACATAAAGATAGTTCATATAGTTATAAGAATGAGTAAATTTTTCCATTTTCAAATTCATGGTTTTAGTTTCACTCAAAAATATGATGTCAGGATCATTAGATCTAATTAACTCTCTCAGATGTTGTCTTGTGTGTTTGCTACCAAAACTCTGGGCATTCCATGATAGGACTTTCATAGTTTGATTTTCTAAGGTGAAATCAGAGCAAAACCTAGAAACTAAAACCAAATTGTAATTAATAATATAAAACCCCCAAAAATTCCAACGACAGGAAGGAAAAGCAAATAAATGCAATGGTATAAGAAACTGAAAATTAATTTTAGGATGAGATGAGTGGTTGTTGCAAACCTGATTTGCAGTTCTCAATCGTATTTCAGTATTGGCTGAGTGATAGGTTCCTTCGATCCTTCCTCCATTATCAGCATCTGTCATATTCAGGTCTTCCCCATTGTAAGTGACAGTAAGGTTGTCCATATGATAGACTCCATCACTCTGACAAGAACAATTTCCTTCATTGAGTTCCTGGTTTCCATCCAAAAGAACATAGTTATCTTTTATCGAGTCATCTCTTGTTCTTTTATTTTTTCTCGAGTCTGACCCATCATCACTGTTGCCACCCGACCCACTAGGAGATCTATTCGACCCATCTGCTTCACTTTGTTGTTTTTTCTGCTGCATTATGGCTTCAAATTTGTGAGCATGTTTTGCCCAATAAGCCTCAAATTCTGTCTCAGTCAGACCATAGATAAAAATGTCCCACGCGACTTCCTCACATCTCGCCTCATCATGATCAATACGAAACAATGAGGACATATTTTCTTTGGCTGCTTCTCAAAATGATACTTCACCCAAACTTTTTGTTTGGCAGCATTAAAAATCCACACGCCTCTTTTTAGAGGCTTACCTAAATCAACTAGAACCTTGACTGTAGCTACTCTTCCTATGATTGTAACACACTTCTTCCCATCCACCTCAACATTCTGACCAATGTCCTGGATTATCTTCTCAATAATACCATCATCGATGTGTTCCAGAACTAGATTTCGAAGTATAACAGAGAAGATTCAGTGAGTGAATTTGTATTCTTCCACCGGTATCGAGTTATCATATTCCTGTAGCACCACAAGCTTGAAGTTGATAACCCATGGAATTCTCTTAAAGACTTTCATCTTATCCTCAATAGGTTTGAACTTAAAAACAAACAAGTTGTGACCCATAGTGCTAACTTCAACTTTCTTGTACCTCCTCCATATTATATTCACCTCCCTCAGAATATCATCATACTCCACTTCATCTTTGTGAATAACTTTACCAATCAAGCAGTTATTCCAGTTTGTAGCTGCTGCATCTATTTCAGTTTCCGTTATCAAACTGCTTCTTGCAATGCTCAGTTGATTGATGTTGAGATTAGTTTCCCTCATCCTTCTAGATAGTGCTGTCAGTTGAAGATTGTTGGGTTGCGTCATTTGTTTGAAAGGATGTTTTGTTCGATTTATTTTGCGAGAGCTTTTGTGAATGTGATAAGAGAGGCACTTCTTCTTTGTATTTATATCACCCAAATTAGGGTTAGGGTTTCCCTGTATATTTAACCACCTTCCATAGTTATCCCATATCCCTGATTCTTCGCCCCATTCTGTTCCAAAAAATAATGGAGAGAATTTTGACTCCAAAAAAGGTATTTGGAAATTCAAAATTTTGAATTCCAAAAGTTGCGCTCTTTTCATCTGAATAATTCCAATCTACCCTTAAATTCTTCAGCTCTGCACTGTCGAACCTGTAACATTCTATCTGCATCAAGATCCAACTTCGATCTTCTATAATGAGTGATAGCAAATCCAACTGATTTTTGTATCATATAAACGGACATTAGGAAGGCAACAAAAACGATTGTTGCTTTGGAAGCACTACTATGTGAAGACCTGAGGTAATACATGGCAGATGCTAATACACCACTTATCCGAGGAAGGCTGAAATTCCCCGACACCACTGTTTACAACCACCACTGGAAAACCACTGGAACACAATTTTGAGCATGCAAAAACAGGAATAAAAGATTAGAAACTCATAGCCATTGTAAAGAAATTACTTTCTCCACAATAAAAAAATATGTTGAAAAAGGAATCAAAAGGTAATCAGGATAGGAAAAAAACCGAAATCATAATGAAATACTGAATCACAAATCTAGAAAACAAATTAAGAAGAAGAATCAAGATCATTAAACTAATTTTTCATCAGGATTTAGAAGCCGATTTTTTAAAACTGGGTTGACTCAAAAATCGCCCGATTCCCCCTTTACAGAAGAGATTTTTAGTTCTGATTGACCATTTTGATAAGATGTACCTGGCCAAGATGCAGAAGCCTTACCAGGCCATATTTTTTGGAATGTTCCCATAAAGAACGGTGTGGTGACTTACCTAGTTGATGCATATTGCCTATAATGGGAAGCTTAGGAGGGCTTGGAGGGAACTTGAGTCTGTTTTAGTTTTTGAGCTTCCATGCTATTTTGAGAAGAAAAATAGGAACAAGTACTGAAACGAGAGTTAGCCAGAAACAATTTGTATCAAGGAACTCCATATTGAAGATTCTTTTTGGTTTTCAGTACTGTGCTACATTTCATTGAACAGTCAGTCTAAGAGGAGGTGAGATTGGTCCTACTAGAATGCTTGAAATTAGAGGTGTAAAACGTGCCGGCCTAGCACAACCCGACACACGAAATCGCGTGATTCACGTGCCATGTGCCGTGCTGGGCTGTGCCAACGATTTAAACGTGATGTGTCGTGTTGTGCTTTACTAGTCAAAAGCTAGGCACAGCATAGCCCACAGGCACAACACGTAACGTGTTGTGCCGTGATGTGTCGTGCTGACACACGTTAAACAATTTGAGATCACTTAATGGTATACATTAAGTCGGACATTATCACGATATCTACATATCATTTGAAATTATTTCAGAATTTATTTCAAGTAAAATCAACAAGTTTATTCAATAAAAAGAAATATCGAACCAAATATAAAATTGGATCATTGTCATGTGAATTAATGTTCTAGTCAAGTATATATAGGTAACGACATTATAACAATGATATTGAGATATATTTTCCAAATATAAAAATAAGCTAGCATAAAATGTCAAAAACTAGCTAGAATAGTGACTCTTTTGTGAAATATACACAAGATGTGATGTATTATACCTTGTTAAATTATGTATTTGTGCATGTTATGCCGTGCTTTCTTAACGTGCTGGGCTGGGCTGGGCCACGTGCTTATCTGTGCCACGTGTTGTGTTGTGCTATTGTGCTGATTAGACTAACCCAGCACAACCCACGAAACTAACATGTTGTGCCGTGCTGGGCTAAATCACGTGCTGGGCTGGGCTCCGATTTTAGCGTGTTGTGCAGGGCTGTGCTCGTGCTCGCACAACCCAATTTACACCTCTACTTGAAATCATAAATGAGATGAATCGAAAAATTTATTGCAGTCCATTTGAGATCATTAGTAACGTATTGCGACCTTCACTAACCCATTTGAGATCATATATGAGGGAGATTTAAACTTACTGAAATTTTCACCACCCAATTGTGTGATCATAAATCGGGAAGATTTAACTTACGCAACCTTCAAATGAGAATCATAATTGGCGAACTGAATCTAGACATTCTAGGGTCAGGTCATGACGCAAGAGCATACGTTTGGGCAGTACAAAGACATACCAAGAAAACGAAGAATTAGATTAGATTTCACCTAAAAGGAATATAAAAGAAAAAAAATGGAGTCAAGCGGCCAAGAAAGGAAAAAAAAGAAAAGAAATAAGGCCCCAGTGCTGGTCCAAAGACTTTGTTAAGATATGTTTGAATCTTTGGCTCTGAATATGAACTCTTTTTTAAACTTATGCAACAAAGAACCTTCTTTCATACTTGTATACCCATCCAATGAGTACTTAAGACTTCTGCTGCTTCTTCAATTCAAAATATGGTTGAAGTCTACCTTAACCCTCAAAAAGCTAGAGCTATTCCATCTACCAACTGGAAAAATACTGTAATTGGGAGGTTATGCAGTAAAGCCTCGTATGATATTTCAAAAATCATTGAAGAAGTTAACTTCACTTGGGCTCTTAAAGGTGGAGTTCAAATTAAGTTATACTACAAGAAAAGAAATTACTATGAATTCCACTTAAGAGAAGCTGAAGACTTAAACTTTCTCAGACAAGGGGGAGCTTGGAATATCCTAGGAAAATTGATTGTACTGGTAGAATGTCCTATTGAAGGGCCACAAACATTGATGAGGATAGCTTCTTCAAAACGAAAATATGGATGCATATCAAAAACACACCAATCAGCTACATAAATGAGGATGATTTTAAGAAAATCTGCGCTCCTGCTGGAAAGTACTTGACACACAAGAATCCCTATGGTAGAAATCAAGATGAAAAGAACGTAGAATGCCTTGTTGAATTGAGAGTCCAACATAATCGGTCGTTTGGATCTGAGGTTTATACTGATGTTTTCGCCAAACCAGAATGGCTTGAATTCTCATACAAACTATTTAATCTCAAACTATGTAAAACTTGTAGATGGCTTGACCATTCTACAAAATCTTGCGAACAAGATTTGGCAAGCAAGTCGACTAAGGAAGAGGTAGCTCATCTACCTATAACTAAGCACAAAACAACCTTTCCGGCAAACCAAAAAGAAATCCAAAGAAAAGCTTTTTCCTGGTCTCCTCCTTACATCCAGTTTAAGGCAGGTGAATCAAGTACCAATAGTAGTCATGAAAATCCTTTTGATCTGCTTGAATCGGCATCGACTAAGAACAACGGAGGGCCTGAGAAGGTACGAGAATTTGAAGCTCATAACACAAATTCTCAACAGAAACGAAAAGCCCAGAAAAACCCGACCCGAAATCAACTCCGAAACCGAACAGTTATGTGGAAAGACAATCGAATCAGAAGAAATCAAAGAGCAACAAAAGAATTGGGAGAAAAAAAAACCTAATCGACCCTTTGGGAAATTTACAATTCAATCTTCTTACTACAATCAAAATCTCACAGTGTATGGTGATGAACCAGTGCACCCTCTTTTCAGACCTTTCCAAAACAACTTCTCTTCTTTTCTCTCTATCAGTAACCAAAAGCGTTTACAAACTGGATCTAATTCTGCTGGAACCTCTAAAGTGAAAAAGGGTTATTGGAAGATAGAGGCGAGAGATGTTAACAATATTCAATCTCCAAATAACAAGGTCTCAACAGATGTAGTTGTTATGAGTTCTTTGCCTCTTCAGAGAAAGCGATCGGAAGATCTTCAATTGGATTGTTCAAAGAAGAATAGGAGCAGGGAGGATCAAATGGAGGAAGAATCTGACAACATTCAGGCGAAAACTATCTTCAAGATCAACAATGATTTTCTGGTGAAAGAACCAACTCTGGTAAGTAACTATTACTTTAACGGAAATTTGTTAGAGAACCTATTGAATTTAATCTCTTATCCGTTGTTAATTACAATCTTTGAAATGTGGTTAACAAGTACTTACATGTTAGGTAGAAGCATAAAGATTAGAAAATTTAGATACCCTGAAATATCCTACTTCTGGCAATTTATAAGTATGATATCCTGGAACTGCCAGGGGTTAGGAACACTAGAAACTCGTCATAGTCTGTTAGACATTTTAAACAAGGAAAACCCGGATATTCTATTCTTATCTGAAACTAAACAACAAAGCATTGAGATGAAAAACATATTAAGAATGGTAAATGTGCATAATTTTTTCTTGTCCCCCCTAGAGGTTATGCTGGAGGTCTGTGTCTTATCTGGAAAAACAACGTTAACATTCAAATAGATGACCATGATCATAACTATATAAATGCCACTATTTCTGACCCCATTAACAATAGTAGTTGGATCCTAACTTGCTTCTATGGTAGCCCATATAGGAACCTAAAGATTAACTCTTGGAATATCATAAAACACATGGCAAAAACTGTAGACAAACCCTGGATTATCATTGGTGACTGCAACGTTGTTCTTTATGAGGAAGAAAAGAAAACTAGGTTTTCTTTTAAGAAAAACGAAGCCAAAATCTTTAACAAACTTATTAATAAATGTAATCTTGTATACCTAGGGTTTACAGGATATACCTACACCTGGAATAACCATAGACATGATGAGGAAAATATCGAACAAATACTTGACAGAGCCTTTGTAAATGACTAATGGAATAGAAAATACACAAATTCTAGCCTAAAACACTTAAGTCCTTTAGATTTTGATCATGTACTTATAAAACTTAACCTGCACAATCACTGGGATGATGGACCAACACCTTTTAAATACTTTAGTGAGTGGATAAAGCATGAGGATTGTAAGACTCCAATCCAAGATAGTTTGAACTCTTCTGCTAGAGGGTCACCAGCTTATAAGATTAACAAGAAGCTTGGTAACATTAAATACCTGCTCAGAGTGTGGAATAGAAAAAAATTTGGGAACATAAACAGTAACATAGAAAACATAAAGCAAAAACTGGCCAGTAATCACACTTCTGCCAATTACCCAAACAAAACAGAAGACCTAGCCAACCTAAGAAATGAACTGGCGAAATGGTACGCAATCAAGGAAAAATTCTGGAAAGACAAAAGTAGAGATCAAAATTTGGCGCTAGGAGACAGAAACACTAGGTTTTTCCACACAAAAGCTAAGCAGAGGTTTAGACGAAATAGAATTGATATGATCAAAACGGAAGACAATGTTTGGTTGAATTCTAAAAAGGAGATTGCTGAGTGCATAACTCAGCATTTCCTAAAAATAGCAACTACTGCTAAACCTGAAATAGATGATAACCTAATAAACCTAATCCCAACTAGTGTAAACCAAATTGATAATGACATGCTGTGTGCTACTCCTTTAGAAAGTGAAATAAAATAGGTCCTCTTTTCCATGGAGCCGGATAAAAGTTCGGGTCCTGATGGTTTTCCTCCCAAATTTTTTCAACAAAATTGGGAAAAGGTTCGCCATGATCTGACTAAAATGATACAAAATTTCTTCGAAACAGGGAACATCTCTAAAGAAATGAATGCCTCATTCATCTCTTTAATTCCTAAGACCTTGAATCCCACCACTCTTGTGGAATTCATACCTATAGCCCTAGCGAACACTAGCTATAAGGTGATTTCAAAACTCATGGCAGGTAGAATGAAGAGCCTTCTAGGCAAAATAATTTCGCCGTACTAATCTGCCTTTATCCCTGGAAGGCAGATTGCTGAGAACATCACTTTAGCCCATGAAATAATACACAAGATGAAAAATTCTAAATCGAAGAAAGGGTTTATGGGACTTAAGATTGACATGTCCAAAGCTTTCGACAGAGTCGAATGGGACTTCCTAATCAAGATCATGACTAGAATGGGATTTAACAACAAATGGTGCAATCTGGTGCATGAGTGCATATCGACTACTACCCTTTCTGTTTTACTTAATGGCTCCCCGACAACTTTCTTTAAACCTTCTAGGGGCTTGAGACAGGGAGACCCAAACTCTCCCTACCTTTCCTCTTTTGTATTGAAGCGCTATCCAGAACCATTCAGAATGCTGAAAATAATGGGTTAATTAAAGGTACAAAACTGGTTCATAAAGCTCCTTCGCTGAGCCACCTCCTTTTTGCCGATGACTGCTTAGTCTTTTGTAAGGTTAGTGAAGAATCCTATCAAAATTTGGTTAAACTGTTCAAAGATTTTAGCATGGCCTCGGGACAACTCATTAACCTGAGTAAATCAGGGGTGTTTTTTTAGCAAAAAAACGGAAACTAGTACTCGCAGAAGAGTTAAAGAAATCTTACGTGCCACTGCTATTCCTTTAACTGACAAGTATCTAGGAGCTCCTTTGTTCACAAACAGATCTAAAATACAGTGTTTTGAACCATTACTTGATACTTTAAGAGGTAGAATGACAGGGTGGAATGGTATTAACTTAAATAATACAGGTAAAACAGTCATGATAAAAAATGTGGCTTCCTCTATCTATGTGTATCAAATGAATTGTTTTAAAATTCCAGTTAAAATATGTGATCAAATAACAAGAATGCAAAGACTCTATTGGTGGGGGAAAAATGAAAAGGGTTTAAACGAAAAAGGGGAAAAAAGTATTTGCCTTAAAAATTGGCCTTCTATGTGTAAAATCCTTGAAGAAGGAGGTCTAGGTATAAAAAATGTAAGGAACTTTAACTTAGCTATGATAGCTAGAATGGGTTGGAATCTTAATCATAATCCTGACTCCCTTTGTGCCACTATAATGAAAGCTAAATACTATCCTCTATGTGATCTTCTACATATAAACTGCAAACAAAAAAAAAGTGACAGTTGGCTTTGGAAAGGGTTGCTAACAGGGATTGCACAAATTAAAAAATGTTATTTCTGGGACTTAGGTAATGGTATGAATATTGACATTTGGCAGGATTGTTGGATCCCAGGGGTTCAACCACCTCTCTTTAGAAACCAGACTGATACTGTGGGTCTTGATAGAGTTAGTGATCTAATAACATACCAAAAAACATGGGACTTTGTTAAACTTAACAAATGCTTTGACAGCCAAGCAGTAGAACAAAACGGGAAAATTACAATACCAAGTGAAGAAAAAATGGATACTCCAAGATGGATCTTAAACGAAAAAGGTATGTTCTATGTAAAATCTTTGTATAACCTCATTAACTCGAATGGAAATCCTGAGCCTAAATGGAAAAAAAAATATGGAAAATGAAAACTTCTCAGGCAGTTAAGATCTTTATTTGGAAGGCAGCCCACTCTATTCTCCCTAACAGCATGAGAGTGGCAGCTGTACTACCTGACATTGACACCAAGCGTAAGTTATGTAATGAAAACCAGGAAACGTTAACTCATATTTTCTTACATTGCAACTATGCATCTCAGGTATGGATGCATCTTAACTTTGATATGGAATTTATTAGAAATGGAACAACTAACTTCTATGAATGGCTAACCAATTGCTTTGAAAACACAAACATGGGAGAATATGAAATTGAATGGCATGTTCTGTGTAGCATTATAATCTGGTTTATATGGAAAGTTAGGTGTGACATGGTTTTCAAAAAGAAAAAGCAGAATAGCGTAACAACTACAAACAATATTATCAGATTTATCAACAGTTACAACACAGTAAACAGACCTGGACGTAACATTATGAATTATCTTTATTACAATTCTCTAAATGATGTTGTTCTGAAAATTAAAAAGTACCCTACTGAAGTAGCATGCAAAAATTGGACTCTGAAAATACATATTGCCCTTACTATTTTAGATTCTAACTCTAAAGCAGGCATTGGATTAATACTTGTTGATCATACAGGTGCAGTCAGAGAAGCAAGAAGCATTATCATTGACAGTACAACCATAGAAGAGCTAGAAAGGGTAGGAGCGGAAGCCACTTTCCAATGGGCAACTTGTTGGAGTGGCTACAAGATCTCCTTTAGGAGCGACTCAGAGCCAACTCTAGTGCTGCTGGCGGGAATGTATGCGGAAGCTCGCAGACAAAGATATATGATCAGTGAAGATTTTGTCAATACGAAAAAGTTTGAAATGAACTTTAGAGCCCAGGATTTTACTTTAGTAAAAACAATAGATATCTTATGGGCAGTAAAACTTTTCTCCTTTTTGTAATAACTTTAATATTATGCATACCTGGACTGAAGACAGACTTTGGGAATTACTAAACTTCCTGGACATGCAAATATGTGACCTAAATGTAATGACTATTCGTAATGCAATGTACTGAGGTCTTATTCCTCTTTGTCAAAAAAAAAAAAAATCAAAATTGCATTATTTCTACAATTGAATTACATAAATTTTGTTGTTAATATAGACATCCACCACTTAATGCTAAAATTTGTGGACTTCTTTAATTTACCTCAAACCAGTAGAAAAAGTACATGGGCAAGGGTAAAAGAACTCCTAACTTCGCCATTAAGGAAACATGGACTTGTGCAAGTAAACCCTTCTGGTCCTAAGAACATAAACATCTAAATTTATCTCCAAGATTACGGAGACCGATGGATGTTTAAACTTCGAACCTCACAACTCTTTATCCACAGGTACACAAGAAATTAACTCAAACAAGCCCTCCCTCACTTAACGAGGGGAAGAGTTCAGCTATTTCTGCAGCCTATGGGACAAGCTTCCGTGTGGGTAAGGAACCAGCCTTGTTACAGGTTTAGTAATATCCTGGCCGCGCTGGAGGTGGGTGAGGGTGTGGGTACAGATTTTGTTGTGGGTGTGGGTGTGGGTGTGGGTGTCGGTATGGATTTTGTTGTGGTTGCGGGTATGGTTGTTGATGAGGGTGCGGCTGCATTTGATGAGGACGTGGGTGAGGTGGTTGATGAGCGTCAGGTTGAGGATGTGGAATTTGCTGAGGGTGCGGTTGTGCATACGATGTCGGACCACCATGGTAAGCGTAGCCTCTACCACCAGTCTGAAACCCAAAAATCACAAGCAAACAGATGGCATGTGAATTAGGATTTGCTTTGTGTGTGTGTGTGTGTGTGTGTGTGTGTGTGTGAGAGAGAGAGAGAGAGAGAGAGAGAGAGAGAGAGAGAGAGAGAAACCTCATATCCAGGAAAGGCGGAGTTGCTTGGAGCATATGAAGATGAAGGTTGTGGTCCTACAAAAAATAGAATTAGACAATATCAGTAATGCCCAAGTCAAAGAAACTTAGAAGGGACCCCCTAAAAGGTGTGTTAAAATCAAATATATTGGATTGTGGATTGAAAAATGTTACCTGCGTATGGAATAGGACCACTACTCTGGCCACCATATCCACCAGCTCCTCTACTAACCAAGAAAAGCATTAAACACATCAGTCAACTATGGATAGAAAGCCACCATATGGAAGGTGAAGTGATGAGCAAACCTTTTTGGCTCGTAATTATATCGACCGCGGCTATGTTTCACTGTTGATGCTTCAATATAACCAGCATGGGGTTCCTGAAAATCCACTTCAATGATTAATCAATCTATCCCCTCAACTAAAAGTCTAAGACGATCAATTGCGCAACAGAATGAGATTTACCATCTCAGAATAGTGCCGTTTATCTCCAGAATGTGCACCATAAGAAGCATGACCCCGATAACCAGGGGAAGATGGAGGCAACCTTTGAGTATATGGATCAACATAGGCAGCAGGAGGTCCCCCATACCCACAATTTTGCCTTGCTGTGTTACCAAATCGTGAGTTACTTCTTGGAAAACCTCGTCCTGTTCGACCATGCATGTTACCTACAGATTTAGGACTTTTACCGTAATTACCCAAACTCATAAGATAAAACAAAATAATAAACGAAAAACGCTCAAGGTTACTATAGACTGATCATGCGCTGTAATCCACATACCACGTGGTTTCATTGATGTCTGCCCATGGAAACCACCTTCCATAGTTCCTCCACCCCACCTACCACCTCGCCCAGGTTGTTCCCTTCTGTGGTGATCTGCCCTGGAGGGAGCACTAGGTCCCTGATGTTCACCAACACGGGGTTGCGGCTTAAATGGCATCCCGCCTTTCGAACTCTGATGAAACCTTCTCTTTCCTTCAGATGAGCACTTCGCAAGGCCTTTCATTTTTGATGATCCAGCTTCTACAGTATCATCCATTTTAACCTTGTAGCCACCTCGTGAAGACCTTCCAAGCTTGCCCTTGTGAGGCCTTGCCAGGTTAGCTTTGATCTGAAACATGAAGCACTAACTAAGAAAATCTTTCAAATTAAGTTAATTATTTAAGGCCATCATTTAAATTGATCACCTTCACATCCCCTTCCGCAATCTGCAAATTCTCGAATCCCTCCACACAAGCTACAGCGCTTTCCCTAGAGGTGAACGAAATAAATCCAAAATCCTTCCGCCTTGCATTGCCGAGATTTCTTGATAGCTGGACTTTCTCAACCTCACCAAACTGTTTGCCGAACTCCCATAACCTCTCCTCGTTCCACAAATCTGTCAGCCCGTCAACAAATACAGTTTTGACCTGCAAAGGAAAATTTCATTACCTAATCGTCTCTGCAAGACAACCGTATACTTAGACCACTATGGTCTGCAAACAGAAGGTATCCTATATGCCTACAGTTAAGGACATGTCATATATGGCATTCCTAGAGAGGGATATGGTTCAAACACCAACCCTACGAGGTAGGATAATTTTCTATAGATCCTTCGGACAAAAAAATTAAGACTTAACAAGAGCATGGATCTCTAGGACTAAAGGCAACACAGCAAAAGTGATTCTACATGGTTAATCCGGATTTCGGATGAACACTTGAGTTGTTACAAGAATGTTCCCTACCTAGTAGGTCAACAAAGTGGACACTAAGTGAAACCATCTTTTGAGTTTCCTGTCTTGCCCAAAGTAAAATTCTCTAAAATCATTGATGGGGGCATTTCAGCAAGTAGCATGGAGAATACAACTAAGGAGATATGTACAAAGTACTTCAACTACTCTAAGAAAAAAAATTATTTGGACCAACCTCATTAATTGTTGCAGGATTCTCAGTTAAGTGGAAACACACCCATTACGTGTTCAATTTAAAGAACAGTCCAGACAGTACAAACCTGCAAGAGAGCTTCCTCACTGGGATGTGTAGAAGATTGGGCAAAAGCAACTGTAGCACTTCTCGCACAGCCAAATACAGCATCTGGCTTTCTTAGCCGCTGAAATGCCGACATTGCATCAGAGCGGGTACTGAATTCCAAGAGAGCAAAGCCTCTAGTTATCTCTTCATTCTTGGGATCACCAGGTAAATAGATCTCCTCAATTTGTTCAATCCCATGGAATTTCAATGCCTCTAGTACCTTTTAGCCAGTAAGAAAAGAAAACCATTTAGGAAACAACATAAGATTGTGAAGTCAATAAGGACGGTGCTTTCTCTGCACTGAAGGTGCAAAAACAGTCCACGGCAAACACTGAAACAGAGTCAACCATATAGAGCTTGTTATAAATTTCATCTTCTCATAAGCTGATTAAGTAGAAAACACTTTTGAGAAAATAACAGTTAGAGGATAAGCACAGATAATAAAAGTAATATCTAACCTGATCCTTTTTCCATGTCTTGCAAATATTACCCATGTATATTGTATCACTGTCCTGGCTACGTGATATGCTAACACGCTTGCCCTTTACCTAGAAATCGCATAAAGTTGTAAGAAGAAAATAGGACATGCAGAAGAAATATTTGTATATGTACATAAATTATTCATACATATAAAGAGGGGGATTAGTGGTCAAAATGTATAACCTCTGCTCCATCCTTCAACTCATCTAGGACTTTTTTCGCCTGCTCAACAGTAGCATAACGAATAAATGCGAAACACTTATTTTTCTGTGAGGCTGGATGCTTAACTATTCTCACAGACTTAATTTCCCCAAACTTCACAAATACTTCAGTCAGATCTTCTTCAACTGTACCCTTATCTAATCCTCCAACAAAAATTTCAAATTCCTCGTGTTTCTTCCTGTCTGTTAGAGGAGCATGCATGTATGCAGATGGATCTTCATCCTCCTCAAATTCTTCGTCATCACTTCCACTTTCATCTTCCCCTTCCACACCAACACTATCATTGGCATCATTGATATCATTGCCTTTTACATTAGCTTCAGCTTCAGCCTTTGCAGACTCCTCATTTATATCCTGATTAGCAACTGCAATAAGTTTGAAATCAGTGAACATTCACCTATTTCAGGTATTAGCAAAAGCAAATAACTATAGATGGCAAAGCATGAGAGATACAAGAGCGACACAACTGTATAAACATATTGATCCTTCATTACCCACCAAATGAAATAATCTATTCACTTGCTCAAATTCAAAAACCGTATTCCTTTACACCCCTCGACTTGTGGTTTTTTCATTTCTATTCTAATTCAGCATTGCCTAAAATTTCTATGTTAACAGTAAACATGTTCTCCACTCGGCTTTTTGTTGCATGTGATCAATCTTCTCAGTTAACTATTTCCCAAGTGTTTCCCCTAGTATGTCACTCCACTACGTTACGTTGCCTATCCTTCATTCCTTCTCATCTATTAGAAATACATAAAATTTCACTACACTAACTGTTGCATAACAAATAAGCAAAGCTTGGGTTTTATTTATGCACTCTTCCCAGTCAAATTACTTAGACATACTACAAAGTAAAAACAAAACTCAAATATTCACTTCTTGTATGCTATAAAAAGGCTCCTAGTTTTTCATTCTTAAAACCTGATTATGATACTAACTGTATGAAACATCAAAGAAAAACAGCAATGCTGGTTCACAATGTTAATTCAAATTTCGCATACCTTGCTGATCGTCTACCATATCATCTCCATCACCACGTGTATTCTTATTCTCATCCTCAATGACTTCTTCCAGCCCCTCCTCTATCTCTTCAGGATCCTCCTCTACTATCTCTTCAGGATTCACCTCTACTAACTTCTCAGGGTTTTCCTCTATTATCTCTTCAGGATCCTCTACACGTTCCTCTTCCACCTCCACCACCTTTCTATCCATAATATCCATACTATTTTCTTCAACATTTGCATCTACAACCTTCTTCTCTTGAATCACCACCACCATTTCTGAACCCTTCTCCTCAACAGTTTCTTCTTCAACAACCTTCGTCTCCTCCACAACAACAAGGGTAGTCTCTTCTACAACCGTAGTCACTGTCTCTTCCATCACCACTTCCACATTCTTTTCCTCCACAATAACTTCTTCCACATCCTTGGTTTCTTCCGCATTCATAAAAACTTCTTCTTTTTCAGCAACTTCGTGATTAACCAATGATGATACTACTGATTCCGTGTTTGTCTCTTCTTCATCGTCATCGATTTGAATAACAGCATGAGGTGTAATCTCCTTGTGTTCCTGTGCCACGACAACCTGGTTGTTTTCTTCTTCTTCTTCCTCTTCGCTTGGTACTTCTTCTACTGGTTTCTTGGAGTTTCTAGCAGAAGCTCTTGTTGCTCTTGGAGCTGCTGGCTTCTTCTTTGTAGCTGCAGCTCCTCCTTTCTTCGTCGATGCGCGAGGAGGCATCACTTAATAAGCTCACTTACAGGACAGAATAACAACAACTAGGGATTTTCAGAAACAATAAATTAAGGTTTTTTTCTGATTTGGAAGAAAAAAAAATAGTATCTTTTACCTGTTTGAGGGCAGAACTGAAGAAGCAGAAGAAGAGAAGGAAAGAAGAGACTTTGATTTTGAGAGAGAACTGAATTTGTCTGGAAGAAGAGAGGAAAAGTAAGATTTAGAGCAGGGGAAATTTTGAGGCATCTATTTTTCATTTTTCTCTTGTAAAAGTAAACGGTCAGGATGAAATTGCATTACTAGTAACCGGGGTTACCCTGTTAGAGCAGGTCTTATGGTGGAATCCAACCTATTTGAAGTGCCAAGTTGGGATTTTCCACATAAAATCCAAGCAACGTTCCATAATTTGGTGGAAGGGTTCGTGAAATCCATCGAAACGCCAATAAGAATGGCGTTTAGCGCTATTAAGATTGGCCCAGTAGAAGACAAGAAACGCCAATATGAATGGCGCTTAACGCTAATCAAAATAGCGTAAGTCAAGCGCTAATAAGAATGGCGTTTAGCGCTATTAAGATTGGCGTTTTTCAGCGCCAATCTTAATTGTGCTAACCAAAAAAAACATCCAGGAGCCACTCCACTTCCCCAATCCTATACTTAGTTTTTTTTTCTATTCTCTCATTTTTTTCCTCTTGAACAAACTAGTTTTTTGGTTTCATATATTGAATCAAATCAAATCAAAAAGAAGATAAAATTGATTGATACTAAAAATACTTCAACTACCTTGATTCCACTACATTAAATTGTAAAAAAAAAAAAACATAATTGAAGCTACATAGTTCCATAAGCTACATAGTGCCAGGATAATCAAGTGTTCTAGGAGCATAACCATGTTTTTCCAAAATCTTATTTTGTTTATCCAACATAAATTGATGCTTCCATTCCGGCAAGGTCTCAACCACCACATCCAACACTTCGAGTTCATGTTTCTCCAAAGCCAAATCCACGGATTTCTTTTTTTGTCTCTGCGATAGTTAATAAATATTCTTCTTGTCCATCCAATCTTGCCATCTTCTTTGCATTCTCTTCACTAAAATGTTTCAAAATACGCTCTGTTCCGTCGTTGATGGCCGATAGCTCTGAAGCTTCCCTTTGTTGAGCCCTTTTCCCCGTTGGTCGACGAGGGCCATCCTCTTCATGCCATCTTGGATCGCTTCTTGTGGGAGCACTACTTGTTGAAGCATTAACACTAGGAGCATCCGATTCATCTTCCACATTTTGAGTAGGATCAATTTCTTCGGGATTGAATCCGAGAACATGGGCTTTGAAAAGTCGGTACACCTCTTCATTTTGAAAAGGTTTTCCCTTGCTAACCTTACTATATTCCATTCTAGTTTTTCTCTCCTACAAAAAACAAACAAAAACCCAAGTTAGAAATCCTTCAATAAAATAAAATGATATACATTATCTTAATAAAACTTACAAGATCATCAATTCCGCATCCGCTTGCATTGTTTCTATGCAAATTTCTTAAGATACCAACCCATTTTTTGACATCTTTTTTCAAGGTACCAAATCTATTTTGCAACTTATGAACAGTTTTGTCATTTTTATTCCCAAAGCTGCTTACATATGTATCGAATACCCGCTCCCAAAACTGGTATGATTTTTGATCAACTCCGGCAACACCATCAAGTGTAATGCTTATCCAAGCTTTGGTGATTGCAACATCTTCGGGTGTAAGATATTTTGCCATGGTTAAAAAAAAAAGTCTGAATTGCAATGAATTTTAAGAAGATGGAGAAAAATCTAGAGAACATGGAGAAAAATCTAGAGATTGAATGGTTTTGGTTTGAGCTGAGCTGAGAAGTGATCAATTTATAGGGAAAATTTCGAATTCAAAAAAATAGCCGTTGAAATGCTATTGTTACTGGCGCTTCTTTGTGAGTCGTTGATTAGAAGGAGTCGTTACAGATCTAATGGTTAGGAATGAAACGCAATTCTTAATAGCGTAATAGCGCTAAACGCTATTCGTATTTGCGCTTTTCTTGAAAAACATCCAGAACCTACGCCAATTCCTCAAGTTCCATACTTAGTTTTTTCTTCTCTTTTGAAAATCCATAACTTCTTCTCTTTTGAAAACAATGAAAACCATAAATAATACAATGAAAATCTTAATATTTCTTAATTTACGAAAAAATACTAAAGATGTTCGAAATCTTACGAAAAAAGACTAAGGATTGCAACCAAGTTCATTCGAAATCTTACGAAAAAAGACTAAAGATGTTCTTCGAAATCTTACGAAAAAGACTAAAGCTGTTCTTCTGGTGGGTAAACATAGGTAGTATCGAATTCACCATCCGAACCGTCAAGATCATCTGGTGGCGGAGGGGGAGATTCTGGTGGCATTTCACCGTCTCTGAGACCTAGTCCATGTCGTATCCAAATATGTTGAACAAGATCATTGCGGAGTTGGAGATATGCCTCATCATTCCTTAACTCGTGGTATGACCTCGGTATTCCAGTAACCTGTCGTATTGGTTCGTTCACGACTTGACCCCAATCTAAGTTACGTTTTTCATTCTCAATGACCATGTTATGCAAAATCAGACAAGCCTTGATAATAAAGTTTATATCCTCCTTATCCCAATATATTGCTGGCTTTTTTGTTATTTGGAACTTGTTTTGGAGAGTTCCAAAAGCCCTTTCAACATCCTTTTTCTTCGCTTGTTGGTATCTATTGAACAACGTATTGGCTGGCTGATTTGGAAGAAGAATTTTGAATGACTGCACAATACAAGACAATCGTGGATATATATTATCCGCCAAGTAGTAACCCTTGTCGTAGATGTGGCCATTGATGCGGTAATTACAAGGAGATGCTAAACCATTAACCATCATATCAAAAAGTGGAGATTGAGCCAAGACGTTCAAGTCGTTGTTCGACCCTGGCGTTCCAAAGAAACCATGCCAAAACCACCGATCATATGATGCCACAACTTCTAAGATGATGGTAGGTTTTTTTTCATGTCCACGGAACGTACCTGCCCATGCTGTTGGACAATTCTTCCACTGAAAATGCATACAATCAACACTTCCAAGCATTCCAGGAAACCCTCTAGCTGCATTTTCTGCCAATAATCTTTCCGTGTCTTCTCTTGTAGGAAGTCGCATATACCTTGGACCAAAGTGCCGAACAATTACCCTAGTAAACCTCTTGACATACATATAGACGGTCGACGCTCCCATACGGACATAATCATCTGTGCTATCAGCGGCTATGCCTTTACACAAACATTTCATTATGGCATACATCTTCATGTGGGGAGAGTGGCCAAGTTTTCCGGTGCAATCAACTTGGAAATCAAAAGCAGGATCCGCAACAACAATTTCACTTAGAATAGTAAGAAAAGAGGTCGATACATACCCAAACGTTGGTGGAACTTCTTAGGGCCCCAAGTACAGTTAGGTCCAAAGTAGTCATGCATCATCCTTGCATCTCCATCCTCTCGTTGCCTGTCCACCATTTGTCGCGTCAATACTTTTTGAGGCACCGGTTGGAAGAGCCTATGCATTATTTGAGTCATATGCTGGTACAACACAATTGCTCTCTCCTCGCTATCATCACCAATGCTAAGATCGATACCATATGTCATTAGTACATACCTCCTTAGCGGATTTTCATCGTCCATATTGCACCTATAAACAAAACTCAAATAATGTAAGCATTCCAATATTTTTGAATCCATACAAAAGAGAAGACACTCATGCACACATTCATTAAAGAAAATACATCCAAGTTTCATACAAAAGAAAAGACATCCAAGTTTCATACACATTCATTAAAGAAAACACATCTATGTTTCCCCAAAACTTAATCCTAACATCCTTGCCATTTCGTCTTCACTTAAACCAACCCCACCACTATTCAAGACTTGAGTTAATTGTGACTCTGGAACTACTTCATCTTGTGGAACATAATGACCATGTTCATCATCTAATTGGCTTGTGGCTGGTCTTTTACGTCTTGACCATTGAGAGTTGTCTCCAAGATCATAACATGATTGTGTTGACGTCGATCCTTCCCCAAGAGAACGTGCACGATCTATTTCAAACCAATACTCGTCCTTTGCAAGATTTAACGTAGCCAACCTATGCGCTAAATCTTTCTATTGCTCCTGAAAAGAAACACCAAGATAACAAATATATGAATGAACTTCTAATGTGTAAAGAAAATCATAATAATGTGGCAAAAAATAATTTAAGGAGTTAAAATCAAAAATTACTAACCCTTGTTCCCCAATTAGCATCATATGTGAATGGAGGAGGATCGGGTGCTTGCAAAGGCACTTCAACACGGTTGCCTTCACTGTCTGAACGTAAGGTATAGAAAGAAACTCTTGGAAATTCAGGTGAAGCTTGTGAGACGTTGTCATACTTATACCGTGATGGGTATATTGGGGGGACTTGATTTACTAGAAATGTCGGATCTTGAGTGCTTACAGCTCCAACTTCATCTCTGTTTTCTTGACGATATATTTCTGGGAGAAAAAATCCAATAGATTGTTGCTTCCACCACCACACATACATTCTCTCATCAACATGCTTATAGTCTCGTCCTTCAACCACATCAATAGGATCATGGGGGGTAGCAAGGTCTTCCAAACGTTCACGTGGACTTCTTGGAATTGTTATAAATCCCTTTGTTTGCTTAAAAACCGTTCACCAAGATACATGATACTAGTATCGCTTTCCGGATTATAGAAAGCCACTATTTGATTGGAGATTTCATGAGCATGCACTATATCAGGATGATCTATATACATACTAGTAGACCATGTTTTCCATTCCGTTCCAACAATTGTCCTCAACTCAATTTGTTGGCGAGATGTATTAAGAGAGTGTTTGGAAGTACCCCTTTGCAACTTCATTAGACTATCTTTCTTGAATATCATAATTGCAGGCCATACATCAGTCGGTACACCTTCTTGGAGAAAAGGCGTCAAAGTACGAAAATATATGTAAAACCAATATTCTAAAACCATCGTCAATCCACACATGTTTTTTCCACCTCTAGCAACCGCACTCATGCTACTATACAAGTGACTAAAACAAGCCGAACCCCAATCATAATTACCAATCGCATTCAAATCACGCAAGGAAGCGATCCAACCTTTGCTTGCTCTTGTAGTGGGACGTGCCAATAAAACTTTTGAAATCACCCATAATAAGAAGTATCGAGTCACAATCTCCCAATTTTCATCATTAATTTGATTGTCCTTGATATAGTTTACGAGGCAACTAATAGGAAATTCAGGTGAGTTCTTGTTGTACTTTGCATACCCATGCAAAGGTCCAAAGTAGGTATCCTCTAGTTGTTGGTTTTCTCTACTTTTCCATTTAATTGTAGCGGCGTGTTCCAATCTTCTACGACCATTTCCAATAGGAATTCCAGTTAAGTGAACAAAATCTAAAGGGGTGAAACCAATTTCAAAGTTTGGGAAATGAAACGAATTGGTACTATACCACCACCTCTCTATGATTGCATAAGCTAGTTGTTGATCAGCTCTCTTAATTCTAATTTCAAAAAATCTAGCAAGGCCGGAATTCTGAAGAACTTGACTAGCACTTTCATGAACCACCACACGGTCATATAAATCCTCAAGGTCTTCTAGATTACTTCTAAACGTGATATCATGTTGTGTATCAAGTGGGTCTACACTTGTAGAAATATGTTTCTCATCCGGTTCTTTTGAACTCAAGATCATTAACACATCCATATCCACAATCTATACAAAATCATCAAATTAAAATAAATATAGTCACATAATGCACTTAAATTTTTTACATAATGTAACTAACACATGTTAATTCATTATCTCATGGCAATTTCACAATGTTCATCATCTAAAACCCTAAATAAGACAATATTCATCATCTAAAACCCTAAATTACATGTCAAATTCGTCATTGTGAATCAAAACTGTTGTCATTCATCATACAATCGAGTATCATGCATACAATCAACAATAATATCATCTAAATTCCTAACATTTCATTAAACTATAAAATAAACTCAAATTATAATTCAACTAACCTCTCTTTGGATTCTCAATCAAATTGAGAAATTTAAGTTTGATTCGATTCCTTATGCAGCATAGAACAAACCCTTTGAAGAATTTTGATTTATTTGAGTTGTGCTATGAGAATCAAGAAAGGGGGTTTTAGGTTGTTTTTCTTCTTTTTTTCAGAGAAGATGAACTGTGAGAGGAAGAAGAAGAAGGGGTCGATGGTGTTACTGGATATATGAACGAAAAAGCGCTAATAAGATTAGCGCTTGGCGCTATTAACAATTGCGTTTGGCGCCAATAAGAATGGCGTTTAGCGTTATTAAGATTGGCGTTTTGACCGTTGACTAAAGTCTAACGCTATTATTAATAGTGTTTCCCTGGCGCTATTATTATTCGCGTTTTACGCTATTCTTATTTGCGTTTTTTGTGTTCCACGATTAGACTTGCACTTCCATCAACAGTTCCAAGTGCTGAGGTGGCATAGAAGATGGAAGATGGATGGATTCCACCATAAGACTTGCTCTTAAGGAACCATTTTTTAGGGACCATGGTTTTTTTTGGGGACCATGGTCTTATTAGGCCAACCTCCCTATACTTATAAGGGGTGTCCTAAAGTTAGGTAAGTACACATTTACCCTTTACTTTAATTTAAATTAAAACTAACCTAATAACTATATAAATCTAATCATATATATCTAATCTAAATGAATCTATTAACCAAAATCAAAAACAAAAATAGGGGGAATCGAAATTTTTTAGTTTTGAAAAAAAAATTATCCTCTTCTTCTTCTCTCTTGCTTGACGTTCCTCGTTCGATTGAAATATGAGTATTAACCATCAAAATGAGTTGAATAAGGAAGTTGCAGAGAGAAGTTCGGTTAGGAATTATGTGAAAAACTTTGTCGAACTAACCGAACCTAATGGAAATGATGAACATGAAGAACAGTTTGGCTATTTCGCAAAAAAAAAAATCCCAACCGAACCTAAGTTCGGTTATGTCGCAAAAAACATTTCCCAACCAAACCCTAATAGTTCGGTTATTAGCAAAACACATTTCCCAACCAAACCCTAATAGTTCGGTTAGTTGCAAAAACATTTCTCAACCGAACCTTAGTTCGGTTAGTAGCAAAAATCATTTCCCAACCGAACCCTAATAGTTCGGTTAGTTGCAAAAAACATTTCTTAACCGAACTTTAGTTCGGTTACGTCGCAAAAAATATTTCTTAACCGAACTTTAAGTTCGGTTTGATCGTAAAAAATTTTAAATTTTTTTATAACCGAACTATTTAATGGTCACACCAAATATAGAGTTCGGTTTGATCGCAGGAAAAATTTCAATTTTTTGTAACCGAACTTCTTACTGGTAACTAATCATACTAATCATTAATAATGATACTAATCACTAATCATTAAGTTCGTTTTTGGTCATAAATATGGGTAACCGAACTTAATCGCAAAAAAAATTAAAATTTCTCGCAAAGAAAATTTTCAATTTTCTGTAATAGAACTTCTTAATGGTAACTAGTCATACTAATCATACTAATCACTAATCATTACTAATCATTAACTAATAACTAATTAATCATTAAACTAACACATTTAATTAAGGAGGGTAAGTTTGGTATTAAGAAAAACATTTAGATAAGGGGTGACTTAGGATTACTTATAATGTCTTACCTAAAATAGAATCATGGTCCCCCACAAAAAAACTATGGTCCCCAAAAAATGGTTCCTTTTAAGCGGGTATATTTATTATATATTCCTGATTTTTACACCCAACAAATATACCCTTATACAATTATAAATATTCCCTTCGTATTATTTATAAACCTTATCCATTTAAAAATAGATTACTTTAATACCCTCATTCATTATATTTGTTTTCCTTAATTATTTTAATTGTCTCTTGATTATACAAAGCTTTTGGTTGGTAACCTAGCAACAAGCTGGGCTCCAACGCCTTTTTGGATAGCAACAAATTATTTTAATACCCTCATTCATATAATATGTTTCTTTATTTCAAAATGCAACAAATGTTTTTCTCTACCACTTCACGGCCGCCACCACCACATATCCACCACCACCACCAACATTCAACTACCATTCCACCACCACCGCTCAATGAACACCACCTACTAACCACCACCATCGTAGCCGCCGCCACTACCACCAGTCCAACACTAGCCCGTCGTCGCCACCACTTCCGTCGTCGCTGGTTGTGTCAACAATGAACGTTGATCCCCAAAAAAAATCGAAAAATAAGAAAAAAAGAATATAGTGTTAACAATCGAAGTTGATCCCCAAAATATGGTGTCAACAACTGAAGTTGATCCCCAAAACAAAAATCAGAATTTTTAGAAAAAAATAGAATAATAATATGATGTCAACAACCGAAGTTGATCCAAAAACAAAAATCATAAATAATAATAAGTTTAGATAATAATAAATATAGTGTCAACAACAGGAGTTGATCTCCAAAATATGGTATCAACAATCTAAGTTCATCCTAAAACAATAATCAAAAAATAAAATAAATATTTAATAATGGTGTCAACAAACGAAGTTGATTCCAAAAATTAAAAATTCAGACAATATTCAGATTATTTATAGAATCACAACCAAAGTTGATCCCAAAATATGGTATCAACAACCAAAGTTGACCCCAAAATATGGTATCAACAACCAAAGTTGATCCCAATGATATACCAAAATTAGTGAACCTCACGTGAATTGAACACGCATCTTCTGACGTGGAATCAGTTGTGCTACCATTGCACCACAGGATCAGTTCAATTTCACACTATTCAAGAAAAATAAAATTACTAAATCGAAGCACATGAGTACGACGGAATTATGACGGACAAGATATATTATCAATTAAATAAAATATTATCAATTAAATGAAATGAAATAACACACGGTATATGCACAATGGAATGAAACAAAATTAACGAACCTAAATCTCAAACAAGGGGGACACATGTATTTATTTCTACCCTCCAAGATTGTATCTATCTTAGCAACTCTTAAGCATAACTGAATGTAAGACCGCGCAACAAAATTATCACATTACTGAATAAAGTTTACCTACAGTAATGGTCTTAGCCGAAGCTCTTACCCAACCATATATGATTATTAGAAGCTCCATAAGATTCCCATTTGCTGGATGGCATGTAGGTTGCACAAAAATACATGACATCCCCTAACACTCTCTTATAATTAAAGATATATCTCACAATCAACAAACCATTTATCTTGATTTTTAAACCACACGTATCATGCATTTTCCTGCGAATGTATGGAAACATTTAGTCATACATGATATACACTAACAAGGTCTTTCACTGCCAAACAACAAATGATTTAAGAAACTCTCACTCCATCACTCTAATAAACTAAAACAAAATCCATGTAAGTAAAGAACCTATGTACAGTTCAATCTCATTCCGCATTACCTATTTTACAGTTAATAATCCACATTCCACAATCAAACTAATTACTAAGAATTGACAATAATCGGTCGCAAAACAGTTTTAACATCCAATTTGTAATGCGGTTAGTCGGTTAAAGAAAATAGAATTGTGATAAGCATATAGGCCTACGAATAATAGATCACTCTAAAGATGCAGTAGCAGCGGACAACTAAATAGCACAACACAGAGAATAAAAAAGGGTCTGATGTCTTGCAACTTTAGTTAGCTCGTTAAGATAAAATCAATCATAGAAAATCTCAAAGTAGTTCTCTAGAACATGTTATGGGCATCGAACCAAATTATGAACCAAAATTATCGTCATAGAAAACAAATACAATCCACTTGAATCAACACAGAAACAACCACAAAATCAAAATTGAAAATCTCTGAAACAAAATGATGGACATAAAAATATAGATTACTTATTAAGCTTCAGCAAATTGAACATGCAAATCTCAAACTCGAAAATATAAATCCAAACATAAAATCATATCTTTCGATCTCTCGAATTTGATTTTCAAAACTAATTTCCAAACATAGAAGATGACTAAGAACATGAGGTAGTAAATCAAGTGAAAATAAATTTAAATCGATTGTTTAGGAGGTGGTGGTGCTGCTGTTGGTGGTGAACTAGGATATAATCTATTCACCAGTAGCCATGAAGCTGATGATGGAAATTATAGAGACGGTGGACTAGGAGGTGGTGCTGGAAGTGATGACGGATTTGTTGGGGTGGCGGAGCTGGTAAAGGTGGTGGTGGTGGTGGTGGTGGTGGTGGTGGTGGAATTCGTCTTCTCTCACAGAGATATGTTTCTCTGATATTTTTTGTTTCAACGGAAACTCAGATCTAATCTAATACATAAAGAGGGTTAATTTTGGAATGAATTATTAAATGGATTCATTCTATAAAACGAAAGGGTATAATTATAGTCGGACAAGGGTACTTATGAAGCCCATCAAAACTTGGGGTATTTATTCAATTCCCACTTTTTTTCTTTACAACTGCTAACGATTTTTTTTTTGTAAAAATAGTAAGTATTAGATTAATCAAGATAGTACAATAAGTTTACAATATCATATTTTGTCGAACAGATTAGTATTAATGGTGTCTTTTTGTACTCTTTGGTAGAGATTCATCGTTTTTTGCTGAAATCTTCAGACTCTCGCTTCCTTTGCAAGACAATCTGTTGATGCATTGTGATCCCTGTAAAAGCTTGTGGAAGTTTTTTAAGAGCCAAAATGCCTTCTTCTATAGTATTTTCGACTATCTACTCTGTCTTCTCTCCTTTGTTGTTGATTGTATCCGCCATAGTCAGTAGCAAAAGTAACGCTTGAAAGTAAATCTTCTTTTAGCATTTAAAGCTTTTAGAAGGGCTTTTGCTTCTATATGTAAAGCTGAAGAGGCCCATTCAGATCCCGTTGAAAGATGCAAGAAATCTTATTGATCCACTGAATATATGAGTAGAAATTGACGTTTAATCCCATATTAGTTGGACTTTAAATACTCTAGTCATGTCCCCTCAAGCCTAGTACTAGGAGATCCAAAATACATAATTTGGTACGGGTTAATCCTTTCATGAACGATTCAGTCCAAACCCAATTTTCCCGAAGGAAAAAATACTCCTCGGCTAGATGAGTATCACTTCTTCGTATTCAGTTTCCATTTTCATTTCATGGAAACTGCTCTCTTGTGTGAAGAAAAAAAATCAAAAAACCTAATCTCGTCATCCCATGAAAGTTCAATCACGAATCCATAATCAAAAAAACAATTGATTCAACTTAAAAACCTAAATCGTCTGTCATCATTTTTTTTTTTAAAGATTAAGTTAAAATTGAGATGAAAAGTTGAGGAGATTCAATTTCAACAAATCAATTAGATGATTTCATCGTCGAAATTGATTTGAAAGGTAAGTCGAATCTGTTCTTATCATTTAATTTGAAATCTATTGTTAAATTATCGATTTTGAAATTTTTAACGATCTCAAAAATCTAATTACTTTAGTTTTAGTTCGAATTTCTTATGCGATTCATTATACGAGCTAAGATCTACAATCATGTCATCTTAATCTACCTATCTCTAGAACTCTCTATGTTCCTGACCATGTTTCCTATCAATGGACCTGAACATTTAATCAAAAATTAAACCTAATCTTTTATTGCTTGTATTTTTAATTTTGTATTTGAGTTCGATTTGTACGTGCATTTTATTATCAGTTGAAGATCCATTTTCATTCAATTCGTTTATTTGTTGTTGTTCTGCATTCGGTTATTGTTTCTAAGCAATCTTAGTTTTACTGAGGTTTTATTTGTGTATTATTCACATTTAAGGTTTATGTGTCCGTTGTTTCCTTCTACTAAGTGTGTTCATATTGAATCCTTCCAGTGGGGAATCCGCTCCCGGGTCGTCTCTTTGTTGTTCTACTCATAAGTTACTTTCTGCTGTCATTCTCTGAGTGGTACTGTAATTATGTTATACATTGAAACGATATTTGTTGAATTTGGTTGGACACTGGAATGCTAATTTATAGAATCAATCGACACACGGGCTTAGTACTAGGTGTATCAAATAGTGGTCCCTAATTACTAACTTTTATGCATATAAAAAAAGGTGCATAATGAAATGTTAGTAATTGTCGTAAAATGAACATTGTTGGTGGAGTTTTAATTCTCTTTCTTTATTGTTTTTTATAGTTATTGTTGTTACTAAATCATATTCGAACAGCTCCAACAAAAATAAATTAATGAGAAAAGGAAATTTAAAAAAAATAATGTTTTGCGAAGGAATTTTCCAATGCATTGTGATAATGCGGGGTACAACAACCTCACCCAATATTTTGATTAGCAATCTGTATGGACTAACTCTAATATACTTTTAAGAGAATCAACTAGACAGTCAGACTCAATCTTAATAAAAAGTATATCAAGGAGTTAATATCTCTATCACTCGATTTGATCTATACTCAAACAAATATAAATCTGTGAGTCTTTATCAAATACAAGAGATATAAACTTGGATGGTACCAAAGACCAATATCCAAGGATCAATCAATTTCCAATCAACAACCAAAGGTTGGATTTCACAATTGATCGATACAACGCACAACCTGTGATATTTCAATTATATAACAAAATATAAAGCGTAATAGAAATAACACAAACACCAGAAGTTTTGTTAACGAGGAAACCGCAAATGCAAAAAAAACCCGGGACCTAATCAAGATTGAACACCACACTGTATTAAGCCGCTACAGACACTAGCCTACTACAAACTAACTTCGGTCTGGACTGTAGTTGAACCCTAATCAATCTCACACTGATTCAAGGTACAGATGCGCTCCTTACATCTCTGATACCAACAGGATACTACGCACTTGATTCCCTTAGCTGAACTCACCCACAACTAAGAGTTTCTACGACCCAAATTCGAAGACTTTAATAAACAAATTTGTATCACACAAAAAAGTCTACGATAATAGATAAATATGTCTCCCACAGATAAACCTATGAGTTTTGTTCCGTCTTTTGATAAATCAAGGTGAACATGAACTAATTGATAACCCGGACTTATATTCGTGACGAACGGCCTTGTATTATCAATCACCTCACAATAATCTAAATCGTATGGTAGCGAACTAGATATTGCTGAATCACAAATGATGAGACGAAGATGTTTGTGATTTCTTTTTATCTTTCCCTATCAGAGATATAATCTCAAGTCAATTACTCAATTGAACTCGTACGATAGAAAATGGCAAGATCAGATCGCTCAACTACAAGAGAAGTAGTTTCGTCTGGCTTCACAATCCCAATGAAGTCTTTCAGTCGTTAACCTACAGGGTCTCGAGAAGAAACCTAAGGTTAAAGGAGAATCGACTATAGCAAAACCAACTAGTATCACACAGGAGGTGTGGGGATTAGGTTTTCCAGTTGCTAGATGTCTCCTTTATATAGTTTTAAAATCAGGGTTTGCAATACAAGTTACCTTGGTAACAAAGCATTCAATATTCACCGTTAGATGAAAAACCAGATTCAACCAAGCTAATATCTTTCAATTGTTAAATCGAAACTTAGCTTGTCACACACAAATGAAATGTATTCATTTAGGTTTGAGTAATCGTACCTAAACGTGTACACTTAGTTGGTTCACAAATAGTTAACCAATGGTTAGCCATATGAGCACTTTCATATTAACCGTATTCATCTTTCTCATAACTAGTTCAAATGACTCATAAGAACTAGTTGAAGAGTTGTTCAATTGCTTAGCTCGTTATTCATAGACACAATTGAAACAAAATCGGTTTGATCCATTCGAATCAATTCATGAACAATATACCCACGGTTTGCAAAGATTGCATTCCTTATAATTTATTGTTTTAAGTTCATGAACTACCGATTTTGAGAAATAACCAGCTTGGGTACGCGTACGGATATGCGTACCTTAGCTACCGGATTTTAGTTTACAAACTCAGCAAAAATTTTCGGTTCGAAAACTTCCATGGGTACGCGTACAGGTATGCGTACCTAAGGTGTCTGGTTTACTAGTTTGCAAACTACAAACTCAGCAGAAATTTTCGGTTGAAAACTTCCGCTGGTACGACCTGTCTCCTTCACCAATACCGTATGCACACATATGCACACACTTGGTTTTCCGGCACATGGATTTATACACTAATGTGCGAACACACTATATATGCTTATATCCATAGTTGGTAATCTCAACTCTACATTTCAATCATTGAAAATTCTTCTATAATGTTATAACAATCGTTATTCACGACTATCGTCATCAAAGCTATTTTCAAGATTGAAAAAGATAGGCGAGTAAACTCGGCTCGAAATAGCAAATGTGTATGTATGAAAACTATCATACTTATACGACTGTTGTATCAAGAGTAGGAGATAGAGTAGACTTTTGAGTGACAAATAAGTTCAAGTCTCCACATACCTTTTTAGTCGGATGAAGTTCCACTGGTTCCTCGAGTAGTTCTTCTTCGTAAGATGATCGCCATGGAGTCTGGAGCTTAACTAAACTTAACTATTGTTAGAGCATTGCTCGGTCAAACTCGCATGCGTTGCTATCTCAAGCATGTTTGTCAATGTTAGTGATCAAAACTATAAGTCTTGATTTCTAGGCTACTATAGATAAGGTCTCGGACTAGGATAGAAAGTGTAGTTGAGCTCAAGAAATCCATGGCAATCATCATACAAGATGAAGGACTACTCAAGGAACCGGTGGATCTTCATCGACTAAAAGGTATGTAGAGACTTGAACTTATCTATCACTCAAAAGTCTATTTATCTTCTATCTTGAGACAAAAGTCGTTTTGCTATATATACTTAGATTATACACATTTGCTATTTCGAGCCGAGTTTATCTCGCCTATCTATTTCTCAAAATATGTGTTGGTAAGCTTTCGCTTTAGCCAAGTTCATCTTTACCTAGTGACGAAAGTCATGACAAGTGTCAATCACTTTGAAAATTGCTTACTTTGACGAAAAATAGTTTGTGAATAACAACTATAGAATATCAACGTCCTCTAAGAATGTTTCAATGATTGAAATGAGAGTTTAGATAATATAACCATTGGAGGATATAAGCATTGTTGTGGAAACACATATATGTATAAGTCCTTATTCCTTAAACCGAAGTTTGCGAACTTTGTTGATCAAGAGAACCGGAATGGTGGCGTGAGCCAAGTCCGCGAACTCAGTCTGCGAACTGGCGAAAGTTCTCGACTCGAAAAATTTTGCTGGAGTTTGTGAACTCTGTCCGGGAACTTAAGTCCGCGAACCCAATCCGTGAACTTGAGTAGGTTATATAAAAACGATGTTTGTGAACTTATTCTTATATAAACTAAGGAATGCAAACTGCAAACCGTGGCTATATAGTTCATGAACTGATTCGAGTGAATGAAATCGTTTTTGATTCGATTGTGTCTTTTATAGTTACATAAGATTTCCTTGCAATTGAACAACTCTCTAACTAGTTCATTTGAGTCACTTGAACTAGTTATGGTGAAGAATAATATGGTTGATATGAAAGTGATCATATAGCTAACCATTTGGTTGACTATTGTTGAACCAACAAATGTACAAGTTTGAGTACGGTTACACAAGCCTAGAAACGTGCATTTCATTTGTGTGTAACAAGCTAGTTTCCGATCTAACGGTTGAAAGATATTAGCTTGAATCTAATCAGGTTTTCATCTAAGGGTGAATATTGAATGCTTTGTTACCAAGTTGACATTGATTGCAAACCTTGATTTCAAAGACTATATAAGTGAGAACTATAGCAACTGGGATACCTAATCCCCACACCTTTTGTGTGATACTAGTTGTGCTAAGCTAGAGTCGATTCTCCTTTAACCTTTGGTTTCTTCTTCTAAACTAGGTTAACGACTTAAAGACTTCATTGGGATTGTGAAGCCAGACCGATACTAGTTTCTTGTAGTTGTGTGATCTAATCTTGTTTTTCTATCGTACGAGTATAATTGTAATAATTAGATTGAGATTGATATCTCCGATAGGCAAGATATAAAATAAATCACAAACACTTCGTCTCATCGTTTGTGATTCGGCAATATCTTTTTTCGCTGCGTCGATTAAGATTATTGCGAGGTAATTGATAATACTAGGATGTTCTTCGGGAATATAAGTCTGGTTTATCAATTGGTTCATGTTCACCTTGATTTATCAAAAGACGGAACAAAACTCGTAATTATATTCGTGGGAGACGGATTTATCTATTACCGTAGATTTTTCTGTGTGATACACATTTGTTTATTAAAGTCTTCGACTTTGGGTCGTAGCAACTCTTAGTTGTGGGTGAGATCATCTAAGGGAATCAAGTACGTAGCATCCTGCTGGGATCAGAGACGTAGGAGCATAACTGTACCTTGGATCAGTGTGAGATTGATTTGGGTTCAACTACAGTCCAGACCGAAGTTAATTTGGAGTAGGCTAGTGTCTGTAGCGGCTTAATACAGTGTGTGTTCAATCTGGACTAGGTCCCGGGGTTTTTCTGCATTTGAGGTTTCCTCGTTAACAAAATTCTGGTGTCTGTGTTATTTCTTTTTCGCATTATATTTTGTTATATAATTGAAATATCACAAGTTGTGCGTTATTCAATCAATTAGAATATCCGACCTTTTGGTTGTTGATTTAAATTGATTGACACTTGGATATTGATCTTTGGTACCATCCAAGTTATCTCTCTAGTATTTGATAAAGATTCGAAGATTTCTATTTGCTTGAGTATGTATCAAATCGAGAGATTGAGATATAAACTCTTTGATATACTTTTTATCCAAATTGAGTCTGACTGTCTAGTTGATTATCTAGAAAGTATATTGGAGTTTGTCCATACAGATTTCTAAGCGAAATATTGGGTGTGGTTGTTGTACCCCCACTTTTTCAATTGGTATCAGAGCAGGCAAACACGTTCAAGACCTTACAAGTCTGTGTTTGTAGCGATCTGACTCTATGGACAGAGGTGTTATCTCAATTAACGTACCACCAGTCTTCGATGGCTCTAATTTCTTATGGTAGAAAATTTCTATGCGAGTTTTTCTTCAAGCACATGATTTTCAATCATGGGTGTTTGTTGTTAATGGGTATAATGCTCCCGTCGTAGCAGTTGGAGATGTAAACGTTCCCAAGGATATTGGTGAATACACCCCTGCCGAGATAAATGCTGCAAAGAAAAATTCTGACGGTTTGAATGCCATTACCCCAAATCTTCAGCACCATGTGTCAAATTGCACGAGGTCTAAAAATGCGTGGGATATCTTAGAAACTGTATTCGAAGGTAACTCCAGTGAAAAAGAATCTAGGCTTCAAAACCTTAATTCTGATTGGGAAAACCTTCGTATGCCAAATGAAGATACATTTGACGAGTTTAATCACAGAGTGTCTGAAATTGTTAATGCATCTTTTGCATTGGGTAAGACTATTCCTGAAAAGGACATTGTGATGGAAATTCTCAGATCGCTGCCATCCAGATACGACTCTAAGAAGCATGCCATCGTTGAGGGAAATAACCTTGATAATCTCTCCAGAAATACACTGGTTGGGAAGTTTAAGATTTTTGATCAAGAACATTTATCCAAAACTAAGGATGTTGCGTTCAAAGCATAAAAGGACACTAAATTACTTGATAAGAGTAAAAAAAGTGTATATCTCTGAAGATGATCACTCTAAGACAGATTCATCATATGAAGATCTCGACAAGTCAGTCTCGATGATCACAAGACAGTTTAGGGATCTTCTGTTGAAGAGAAGTAAACGGTTCTCCAGAGATAAGCCTAAAGCATCAGTTAAACCTCATAATCGTATTCCTCCTAAAAACAGGAAAACATATAAAACTGATGATGAGGATATGCCTCAGTGCTTTAAGTGTAAGGGATTTGGTCATTTTGCAAATGAGTGCCCAAATCGTAGAAAATACACCGGGAACAAAGGTCTTGCTGCAACTCTTGATGAAATGTCTGACAACTATGATTCCAATGAAGACGAGAAATCAAGTATTGCACTTCTTGGTGAAAATATTGATTTTGATAACTGTAGCAATACATACATCAATCTCGATATTCTTTCAGAAGAGAACCCAACTAATCTGGGAAAAAATTGACCCATTTCTTGGAAACTCTGTTTGTAATGTTTCAGGTTCCACCATGTGTCTAGCTGCATGCACATCTCAGAAGCCTGACTTTTATCCTAGTTTGACGTGCTCGTATTGTTCTCTAAAGGGTCATGAACTTTCAAAGTGTTACAAGTACAAACACCAATTGAGGCACGTCAACAAACTTCAACGAAGAGCAAATCAATTAGCAAATAAGCTTAAACTTGCTCAAAAGACCGCTGAGGTATGTAGGATTTTATCTTCGTCTAAGAAGTTAGTTTCCAAGGATAAACCAAGACCATTAGAGAAGAAAGTATGGCCGAGTCGTTTTGATAGACAGAGGTCTGTGGATTCCTCTCAAGAGGAAAATGGTGGACAAATTGTTGTTCACCACAATGCAACTTGATTGTGTTGTTTTGGAAATCTTGTCTCATGTGCCTGATCAAAAGAGACAATGATTTCGTACCTCTCAGGCTTTAGAAAAAGTTTTTTTTCTCTTCTTTTCTTAGTTTTGTTCTTCCATGTCTATCAACAAAAGAGGGTTATTATCGACGATTCTACTCTTTATATGGTTGTGAGTTGGACGTGTATGAACCTATTTAAAGGTTTCGAAAACCTACATTCCTTTTTCCTTCCTCAAAACCTCTTTTTATCTCAAGACTACTTGTTGAGTTCAATTTGTGATTTCCTCTCACAAACCCATACGTTATGGATACTCCAAGCATGATGTCTTCTGATGGAAAGGATGTTAATATGATTGTTAAGCCACCAATAATGAAGGAAAAAGAGAAATCTCTATTATCTCCTACCTTTAAAAGAAAGATAAGGATTGTGAGGAAGCCAAGATCCGTTCCTTCAAACTCTCAGAAGTTTTCTGATGTTCTTGAAGAGTTGAAGGAGATGCGAATGGAGATTCAACAAATAAAGGCTTTTGTGTATAAGACTCATGAGATTCAGAAGGCCCTGGTTCGACAACATCAGCCAAGAAGGTTTATTGATATAAACTCCTACCTTAATGAACCTTATGTCCTAATGGTTGTTGACGACAAGGAGTTCGGGGACGATAAAGAATTCTTCAAAGTCTTATTGCCTTGTAAATCTTCTATTTTCTTGTTTTTGTTAGAAGAATAACTAGATTTTGGAATATCCATTATTGTGATTACACATAACTATGTCCAACATTTTCATCTTCATGTTTTAGATTTATTGGTTTAAATTCTAAATTTGTTTTCAAGATGATTTTTGCAGTATTAATCTTTATGGCTTTATATATTGCAATATTTTTATGGGATATGTGTGTTTGCGTCCGTGAAATATGATTGTCCCATACCTTGTCAAAAGTAAAGTCTTTCGTATGTCGATATGCATGTATTGATAAAAGAATGAATAGACTTTTGACAAATACAAAAGTTAAGCCTGTTATGTCAATTAATGATGGAAGATAGGTTAAAATCTTTTGTTTGCAGGGATTATGTCTATTGAATGTCGTTATGCGAATAGTGATGGAAAATAGAATGAATCCTTGTGTAATTCGCAGTATTGATCTTCCCTGATCCATATTTTATGTATTACAGTGAGGCTCCGTAAAGTGTCTTATGTTGATCACGAAACGGCTAAGTTGACTATTTTTATGATTAGCTTAGTTGTTGTTCCCTGAGGTACTTTATGTCGATCATATTCAATGAAATTAATCATCTTGTTTGGTTATTTAGTTGTTGCTCCGTAAGTTTTCTTATGATGAGCATGACCAATTAAATTGATTACTTTTGTGACTAGTTTGGTTGTGTATTTCGATTAGATTAATTATGGGTTCTCTTGTGATTAATCTAATTGTATATTTTTGAGTCTCCATAAGTTCGCTTATGTTGAGCATTTTTCGATTGAATTAATCATGGGTTCTCTTGTGGTTAATTTAATTGAGTATTTTGGATTCAAATTCATACTTGTTTGTGATTTGTTATGTCCAAAGAAATCCTTCTTTTCTTTCGAAATTAAGGTCGCTCTTGTTGTTCTTTCGGGAATGACATTTTATGGGGAAGAGTTCTTAATTGAACTTGTGCTTAATTGCCAAATCTTTGTGGGGAGTGCGGCTGTGGAATATTATAGGGGTTATCTTGTATCTTTATAAACTCCTTGATGAATGCATTTAGCTTCGACTTTATGATTGCATCTAAATAAGATGATATGTGTTTCTTTCTTTTGGTCATGAAATGTCTCTTTCGGAAATTTCATTAGGATCCCGTTCTTGTACATTTGCCAATTTTATTGACAAAAAGGGGGAGAATTAATATGTAGTTCACACTACAAATACATATGGTTTTCGGATCATTATGTAAGGGGGAGTGGTTTCCATGTGAGATGGAGTATTGACTAAGGGGGAGTGATACATATCAACATAGTGAAGTTGTGATACAATTGAACTTTGACGCTGTGTAATGATACTATGACACTGTATAACAATGATTGAGATCTCTTGTTTTCTCGTTGTTATAGCTACGAATTTTCAACAACGATGATCCTGAACTTACAACCTTTGGGATCATTGGAGTACTTGGAAGTGACGAAATTTCGAGTAATGTTGAAGATTAGACATGTGGAATAGGAGCTATAAATATTAATTTATTTATTTTTTGTATTCCATATGTATTGATAGTTTTGTCACTAAAATGGACAAAGGGGGAGATTGTTAGAGCATTGCTCGGTCGAACTCGCATGCGTTTCTATCTCAAACATGTTTGTCAATGTTAGTGATCAAAACTATAAGTTTTGATTTCTAGTCTACTATAGCTAAGGTCTCGGACTAGAATAGAAAGTGTAGTTGAGCTCAAGAACTCCAAGGAAATCATCAAACAAGACGAACGACTACTCAAGGAACCGGTGGATCTTCATCGACTAAAAGATATGTGGAGACTTGAACTTATCTATCACTCAAAAGTCTATTTATCTCCTTTCTTGAGATAAAAGTCGTTTTGCTATATAGACTTAGATTATACACATTTTCTATTTCGAGCCGAGTTTATCTCGCCAATATATTTCTCGAAATATGTGTTGGTAAGCTTTCGCTTTAGCCAAGTTCATCTTTACCTAGTGACGAAAGTCATGACAAGTTTCAATCACTTTGAAAATTTCTTACTTTGACGAAAAATAGTTTGTGAATAACAACTATAGAATATCAACGTCCTCTAAGAATGTTTCAATGATTGAAATGAGAGTTTAGATTATATAACCATTGGAGGATATAAGCATTGTTGTGGAAACACATATATGTATAAGTCCTTATTCCTTGAACCGAAATTTGCGAACTTTGTTAATCAAGAGAACCGGAATGGTGGCGTGAGCCAAGTACGCGAACTGGCGGAAGTTCTCGACCCGAGAAATTCTGCTGGAGTTTGTGAACTCCGCCCGGGAACTTAAGTCCGCAAACCCAGTCCGCGAACTTGAGTAGGTTATATCTAAAAACGATGTTTGTGAACTTATTCTTATATAAAGTAAGGAATGCAAATTGCAAACCGTGGCTATATAGTTCATGAACCGGTTCGAGTGAGTCAAATCGTTTTTGCTTCGATTGTGTCTTGTTTAGTTACCTAAGATTTCCTTGCAATTGAACAACTCTCTAACTAGTTCATTTGAGTCACTTGAACTAATTATGGTGAAGAAGAATATGGTTGATATGAAAGTGATTGTATGGTTAACCATTTGGTTGGCTATTATTGAACCAACAAATGTACAAGTTTGGGTACGGTTACACAAGCCTAGAAACGTGCATTTCATTTGTGTGTAACAAGCTAGTTTTCGATATAACGGTTGAAAGATATTAGCTTGAATCTAATCAGGTTTTCATCTAACAGTGAATATTGAATGCTTTGTTACCAAGTTAACATTAATTGCAAACCTTGATTTGAAAGACTATATAAGGGAGAACTCTAGCAACTGGGAAACTTAATCCCCACACCTTTTGTGTGATACTAGTTGTGCTAAGCTAGAGCCGATTATCCTTTAACCTTTGGTTTCTTATTCTAAACCAGGTTAACGACTTAAAGACTTCATTGGGATTGTGAAGCCAGACCGATACTACTTTCTTGTAGTTGTGTGATATGATCTTGTTGTTTCTATCGTACAAGTACAATTGTAATAATTGGCTTGAGATTGATATCTCCGATAGGCAAGATATAAAAGAAATCACAAATTCTTCGTCTCATCGTTGGTGATTCTACGATATCTTTTTTTCGCTGCGTCGATTAAGATTATTGTGAGGTGATTGATAATACTAGGCTGTTCTTCGGGAATATAAGTCCGGTTTATCAATTGGTTACTGTTCACCTTGATTTACCAAAAGACAGAAAAAAACTCGTAGGTATATTCGTGGGAGACGGATTTATCTATTACCGTAGACTTTTCTGTGTGATAAAGATTTTTTTATTAAAGTCTTCGACTTTGGATCGTAGCAACTCTTAGTTGTGGGTGAGATCATCTAAGGGAATCAAGTACGTAGCATCTTGCTGGGATCAGAGACGTAGGAGCATAACTGTACCTTGGATCAGTGTGATATTGATTGGGGTTCAACTACAGTCCAGACCGAAGTTAATTTGGAGTAGGCTAGTGTCTGTAGAGGCTTAATACAGTGTGTGTTCAATCTGGACTAGGTCCCGTGGTTTTTCTGCATTTGCGGTTTCCTCGTTAACAAAATTCTGGTGTCTGTGTTATTTCTTTTCTGCATTATATTTTGTTATATAATTGAAATATCACAGGTTGTGCGTTGTTCAATCAATTAGAATATCCGACCTTTTGATTGTTGATTTAAATTGATTGACATTTGGATATTGGTCTTTGGTACCATCCAAGTTATCTCTCTAGTATTTGACAAAGACTCGCAGGTTTCTATTTGCTTGAGTATATATCAAATCAAGAGATTGGGATATAAACTCTTTGATATACTTTTTATCTAGATTGAGTCTGACTGTCTAGTTGATTCTCTAGAAAGTATATTGGAGTTTGTCCATACAGATTGCTAAGTAAAATAATGGGTGTGGTTGTTGTACCCCCACTGTGACTACTCGTTTTCCCATAGTCTACGTAATGTATACAGCTCAGAGAATCATATACTAAGTAGTATTGATACCTCTGTTGAACTGATAATGCTAAGTAATAAATGGTATTCAAGATCACAATAATAACAAAGAACACAAATATAATTTAAGAGCTTCTAAGTTATCATGAGACATAAAAGATTACGTGGTTCGACTTTCGTCTACGTCCACGGGGTAATGAGTGATTGTTTTGTATTAAGTATGGTGGTTACAAAGATCTTAAATGCTTCCCAAAGTAATAGAGAGAACTCAAGTTGAAGAATACTTAAGTTCTAAACATTAAAGAGGTATAAGCTTAAGACTAGATCTTCTCTCCTAGATATTGAATGCCTTTAGTTTGTTGGTGAGGCTTGGTATTTATAGCCCCTTCTGCTCCAGGTATATCTTTGCTGCCTTTGGGTCCATCGTCTGCTGATATACCTTCATTCTCCGCTTGCCTTGTCCAGTCGAACCTTTCCATCTCAGCTGACCCACGTTCCTTCGGGAACTCCCCAACCTTAGTATAGGTTGTACCTTCGTTCACCGCCAACTTCTGCCAATCGGGTTCTGCCACATAGTCTCTCTCCACGTGATATGATTATGCGTGTAGATAAGAGATTTGTGCATTTAATGCCGATTAGATACCTTTGTCCCTTCGCCAGCTGCCTCCTTGTAGACTAAGCTTTTACTCTTCTCATCTCAACCGTAGAGGCATTCTTTCTTGGGACGGGATAAAGTAGATCTGCGAAGGTATCCTTTGTTACTCAGGCTTCTCTGTACAGCGAGGGCTACACAGTTAATATTGTATGCGGCCACTAAGATCGTGACACGTGCTCCGCAGAATATTGGTATTCACAGTTTTCCCCTTTTCTTTCATATTCTACCGTTTGGTAGGATTGGAAGTAATTTCCGTTACGCCGCCCATTTTACACGTACCGATTGGGTGGTCCCTACATGTCCTTTCATGCAATAACTTCCCCTTGAATTTTGGGACATCCAAATTTTTGGATTCTCTAAGAAGGGAATAAAGAGAAGGAATTTTCATCAACTCCTTTTCCCCTTCCTCGAACTGTCGCTCTCAATCTCTTTCACATAGATTTTTCTCCTGCCGCTAACTTCCCCAACTCTCTTACGATTCTTCAAAGTTCTGGTTTAGCTCTTGATTATACAAGTAAGTGGATCTTACCTGTTGTTGTTGTTTTCATATTTCTTCATGATCGGTTCTGTATCTTCTCTTTTGATTGCTTGATGTTGCTGTGGTGCTTGCATGTAAGAATTATAGTTCTTTTTCACCTGTTCATGTTGTATGAGAACTTGGGTTTCATCCCGTTTCGCGTTTTGATGATGATTTTGCTATGATTGTTCTTCGTCTGCATCTTTGATTATGTGATGAATGATCTTTGATTTTTCCCCATGATGAGTTTAAACCCTATCCTTTGGTTGGTTTAATAAAACCCATCCCCAAAGTATATTGGTTTTTGTCCTTCATTTGTTTTTGGAATGGACTGTGATTTTCGTTTGCCATTGTTGATTGGGATGTTCATCCTGTTGGTGCAAGGAATTATGAGACTCCCGAAGAAGCCTACGCGTAAGGGTCCGAGGATATCTTCGTCAACTGATCCACCTCCGCTGATGGATCATCCTGATGCTACGCCATCCCCGCCCTGAGGACCCTGAGATACCTACTGGGACTGAGGTGGCTATGGTTGTTGCGGACCCTGAGGTTGAAGAAGTTGTTGTTGAGGACCTTCCACCTACTCCTCCTCCTCACTATGAGCTTCAGAGGCTTCAATTATGTGACAAGGATAGCTTCGCTCATCTATCCATTGCTGAGATCTCCAAGTCTTTTCGTCTCCATAAATTCGAGATTTCCTTCATCAATGGTCTTGATGTTCTCACCGAGTCTCTTATCCGGGATTTTCCCTATGATGAGAATAACCTCCTGATCAGTGTTGGCCAGTTGGCCGCAGGTATGCTCCTTCCTTTGTTTAGCAGAAAGGACCCTTTCTACTATGACGTTTTGTCTACGAGGGACGACCCGGTGAACAAGACTCAGGTCCGAGGAGTTATGCAGTATACTGGTAACTTCTGGCGTGCCCTTCGTGAGAGCTGGTACTGTAGCAAGGGAAAAACAACTCTGGAGTCTTATGATCCCTTTGCTGAGGGGAGGTCTAAGCGAGAGGATTATACCCCGACCAACTTTAATGCTACATATGATGATGCTATTCAGAAGAGTAATCTTCTTACTTGGAGTGTTGTCCCTCGTCGTATCCATGTTACTGCTAAGAAAATCATGGAGGGTAATAGACTTCCTCTGTTGGAGGAGATCGATAAGACTGGTTTGACTGTTATTCCTTATTCTGCTAGACTACCTTTGACGAAGTCTGATCGCATCCGCCTTGACCATGATGATCGCTGGGCTCGTACTCCTCTTCGTGTGGTAGGTCCTTGGGCCTATGGTTTTACTACCGCCGATCCCCTCATTCCCCACACATCTTTTTCTTTGCCTGATAAGTACGATGGATATCAGCCTTGGGTTTTCAACCCTGCTGCTTCTCACGAGGTAACCTTCGTTTTTCGTTGAAGGTTCTTTGCTTCGGATGTCTTTGCTTTAATATCTTTGTTTGATATTCTGATGGCTTTCTTTTGAAGCCTGCTCCTGCTTCGTCTGCTGGGACGGCTCCAGGCTCTGCTGGTAATTCCGTGGCTACCAGGACTAGGAAGAGGAAAACTTCGATTGAAACAACTACACCAACACCTGCAGAGGTAAGGATCAGTATCATACCTTTGTGTTTGTAGGTTCCTTAGTATCTTGCCCCTGATCCTTAGTTGACGCATGTGTTCTTTTAAAGTCTTCCAAGAGAAAGGGTAAGTTGAAGACTGTTATTGATCTTGGGGCATTGGATGAGGATCCCAAGGCTGTTGGAAAGGTGTCGGATGATGAAGACATGGAGGATATCGAGGATACTGGCTTCAGCCCCCATTTGGATGACATTGAGGAGGATTTTTACAAAGATATCCCCAGTCCTACCTGAGCTGTCTCAGTCGAGGGTGAGAATCTTCTTGCTGGTACTGGTGCTCAGTTGGTCGAGCCTGTTAGTGCTCAAGCTCCAGCTCCAACTTTGTCTTTGAAGATGCTTCCGTTTTCTGCCCCTGGCGGAGCATTGCCTGCTGTGTCGGCTGCTGCCGGAGCTTCTGTCGTGGCTTCCAAGAGTCTTTTTTCATCTCCTGCTACCTCACTTCAGTCAAGTGGTCGTTTGCTAAGGTGGTTACCCCAGTGGTCAGGGTTAGCAGTTCAGACTCTCAGCCGAAGAGGAAGGTTGCGATTTCGCTTCCTAGCTTCTCCTTCAATGCTACACCAACCTCGTTAGGGAGTGCACAGTCTTTGTCCACCACCCCTATTAGTAGAGTTGTTGGACCTCCGCCTTCGTCACCAGATTGGACCAGACTGGGTAATCTTCCTTCTGCTGGGGACATGGATCTAGGTGGTGCTCCGGCCTTTCCTTCACTTCCTAGATCATCCACCATGCCGTCTCTTTGTCGTGGTGAGGGCTCAGCCGTCGTTCCCCTTGTTCGTTCTCAAGCGATTGAGGGAGTTGTTGTTGAGCCTGGACAGGGTAGGCTGCCTGAGAACTTGAGCCTTGGTAGTTATGATGATGCTATCCTCGAAGCCATCCTACGGGACTCTAAGGGTCATTTTTCTGTTGGGGTTGATAACCATCATCTTGTTAGTTCTTTTGAGGTGGCTTCTCAGATGGATGTGATGTCTTCTCAGTATCGTGCGGCTAAAGATTTGTTCTTTGACCCGGATTGCCTTCGCTCTAGTCAGATCTTTGGTGAGATCCGCAGGGGTAGCATCCAGGAGATGGAGGATTTTATGGACACCTACGCCGATTTCCTCCCTCATCTTTCAACATTCTCAGTAAGTAATTCCTGCCTTACTATTTTGCTTCTTGCCTTAGTATTTCATCTTCTCTTATACTTCTTTGTTGGCAGCTTTGTAAGCAAATCGATATTGGCTATACCTTATTAAAGGTTTATAGAGCTAAGTGTACTCATTTGAGTGCTCTGTTGGAACGTGCTCGTCAAGAACATGCCATCGTTGTCGCACAACAACCTTCGTCAAGTAATGTTGCTACTGTCGCTAAGATATCTTCGTTGGAGGACAATCTGAGAAAGACTCAGAGATCCTTGGAGGCTTGTTTGTTGGATCTTGAGAGGGCCAATAATGCTGCCAAAGTTGCTGAAGACGGGCGTAAAGCTGCCGACTCTGCCTTAGCTGCTGAATCTTCTAAAGACATAGGTTCGTTTCTTCTTTACCTTAGATTTTTCTCCGTTCTTGCTTGGCTACCTAGTTCTAAGATATCCTTCGCCTGCCAGCTGGTAGTTCTAGTGAACTTAGATGCCTCCGGGATCAAGTAGCCAAGTTAAATTCCGATGTATGGTATTATCAGAAGAAATCTGATAGGCTGATGAACGTAACCGTCCATAATGAGGCCCAACTTTCCCTTGAGTCTGCTCATAATGCGGACTTAGTGAAGCAGATGGATTTGCTTCGTAAGGAGTGTGACGAAGCCTTTAATTGGAAGGAGAGTCTCATTTTAAAGAAAAAGGAGGATATTGCCTTAGCCGGGAAACGTCTCTCAGCCCAAGAAGTTATCCGCAAGAAGTATCATGCAGATTTTGAAGATGCCTGCGTTTCCTTAGCTAAGCTTACTACAGAACGAAACGTCCCGTCTTTTGAGGTATGTTCTCTTAAGAACAAACTTATCGAAGCTAGCTTCTTGTCTTCTTCCATGTCTCATGCGTCTTTAGTAAAAAGGTTGGAAGAGTCAGAAAATGTTTACCAAGCTTTATCCTCTGAGAATTATTCGCTCCGGATTGATGTTGATGGTATTCGTACGGAACGAGATACGCTTTTGGAAGATCTCGACGCCGCTGAGGTGGATCTTGATGAGGCTCAACATAGTTTAGAAGAATCCCTTAGCCATGCAGGAGGTAGCTTAGGGCCCTTATTTTTCCGCGGCATCCTTCGTACCTTTACTTTCTTTGTTACTTTACTGCTTATACCCTTCGTTTCTGCAGGTCTCCAGGAACATCTATTGGGTGCAAATGCTAAGATTACCCATCTTGAAGGCCAGATATCCTCGTTGGAGATTTTTTGCAAATTTGATGCTGCTGCTAAGTTTAAGGCTGAGGCGCTTCAACAAGCTAACGATCAGCTCTGCGCTCAGATGATGAAACTTCGCCAGAAGTCGGCTTCGGATCTAGAAGCTCAGGCTTCTCAGATGAAGGTGCAATTCGAGCTTCGGCCATTGATTACATTAACAATGCCTTTGCAGTGGCCGAGCTCTAAGATGAAGGAGTTGTCTTTCCTCGTCTTCCTTACCCTTGATGTGTCCCGTTTCTCTTTAACTGAACTCTTTGTTGTGTTATGCCCCCCATTTGAGGGGTCTTTGTTGTCTCTTTTCCTTGAAAAAATGCTTCGTTATGTTCTGAACCTTTGTCATATGCAACTTTTAAGACGTGTTAGTCGTATTTTGGTAACATTATTATGATACCCTTAGTATTGCATGAATATATGTAGACGTGTTGTGTCTAGTTATTTGCACATTCGAGTTATCACAAGGTGCTAAGGTATTTTTAACGTTTGGTGGAACATTCATCATCCTACCCAAGTATCCTTTGGCCAGAAGGTACCGTGATGGCGAGGGCTCCTATGTGGCATTAATTTTCCTGTAACCCTACGCGTTCAGCGCGAAGGCTTCTTTACTTCGACAAGGTATCTCTATATGGGATGTCTTACTTTTTCTTATTGCCTCATGAACGGAGCTATCACTCCGAGGATCCGAGTATTGACATATGCGCAGTTGTGCCTTTCCTTGCTCATCGTCAATTCTGACGGAGGGTGTTTATTCTAACCCAGTTTGTATTTAATCAAAATAGACTTTTTTCTTAGCAAAAAGTTTCTTTCATTGATTAGTAAGGTTTATAATACCTTTGATCAGGGATAGAACATGGTGGGCCATTGCCCCTTCCCTTCTTCTCCTGAGTAATAACCATTCACTTACGGTTAGTACTTCTTTAGGTACATTGCGTTCCAGGGGTATTGTAATACTTCACCTTTGAGGTTCCTTAGGTAGTATGATCCTTTCCCGACAACGTCGTGTATGATGTAGGGCCCGTCCCATGTTGGAGCTACTTTGCCCCACTCCTTCTTCCTCTGATATGGTGGTATCTGTCGTAGCACGTATTCTTCGACCATGAACTCCTTGGGATAACCCTTTTGTTGTATTCACGTGCTAGCCTTCGTTGATAGTTTACCATCTTTTGCAAAGCCACTTCTCGTATTTCTTCGAGATCATCAAGCTTTTCCAGCATCAGGTCCGTCGTCAGGTTCTTTTCCCATGCCTCTGTTTTTGTTGTTGGCAGTATTATCTACGTTGGGATGACTGCTCCGGCTCCGTAGGTTAGCAAAAACTGAGTTTCTCCCGTAGCCGCTCTTCTTGTAGTTCGGTAAGCCCATAGGACATTGTGTAGCTGTTCACACCATCTTTCCTTGTATGCCCCCAGCTTCTTTTTTAAGTCCATCGCGATCGTCTTGTTAGTTTCCTCTGCTTGTCCATTGCTCTTAGGGTATATTGTAGTGGACTTATTTTTCTGAATGTTGAAAGTGTTGAACAACACGTCTATGTTTTTTCCCTCCAACTGCTTGCCATTGTTAGAGACTATGGCGGATGGTATCCCGAACCTGCAGATGATTTTCTCAAACAAAAATTTAAAGACGTCCGTGTCTCTAATTCTTGCCAAAGCCCTTGCTTCCACCCACTTAGTGAAGTAGTCCGTAGCCACGATAAGGTATTTTCTTTTCGATGTCCCCTCTATCAAAGGTCCAACAATATCAATCCCCCATTTGACGAACGTCCATGGGCTGATAACTGAGTTGAGCTCCGTTGCTGGTGCTTTAATCTTCCTTGCAAAGCGTTGGCATCTTTCGCAGCGCTTATCCACGTTCTTTGAGTCTTCGTCCATGCTTAGCCAATAGTATCCTTGCATCTTGGCTTTGATCGCCAATGACTTTCTTCCGCTATGGTTGCCAGCTTCTCCGTTGTGTATATCATGTAGTATTTTTCTTCCTTCGGTTTGTGAGAGGCACCGCATCAGAGGTCCGAGAAATGACCTTTTGTACAATATTCCATCACGTAGGCTGTACATTGCTGCCTTTGACTCAAGTTTCCGAGCTTCTTTGACATCTGTTGTTAAGGTACCTTTGTCAAGGTACTGGTGAATTGGGATTCTCCAATCATCTTCCGCTTCGTCTTCGTTGCTTTCGTCCGACATGGACTGGTCTTCGTCAGCTTCATTTTCTGGTTCTTCTACCTCTTCGTCTTCTTTCTCCTTTTCTGCTTCCTTCATGGCCCGAGTTTGGACGACCAAGATTTCCTCAACACCCGAGATTAGTCCTTCTATCGAAGGTTCATATATCCTCCCAATTTTCACGGAGGTGGTATTTATGTCCCTCAGCATTGATGATATGAATGCTAAGGCGTCTACGTGCCTATTGTCTTTCCGACAGACGTGTCTGAATGTGACTTTGTTGATTTTTGACACATGCTCCTGTGTTAATCTTAGGTACGAAGACAGTATTGGATCCAGAGTTTGATATTTGATTTCGATTTGTCTAATGACCAACTGTGAGTCACTAGTTAAGCGAACATCTGATAAGCCTAGCTCCTGTGCCAAGCATAGGCAATGTATAACCGCCTCATACTCCGTGATGTTATTAGTATATTATTAGAATTCTAACCTGAATGTATAGATGAGTCGGTCTCCAGTAGGGGTTGTTATTACAATCCCTATGCATGTGCCTTCTCTGTTGGAGGAGCCATTTACGAATATCTCCCACCTTCGTGAATTCTGTGGTTCCAAGAGATCTTCTGGTTCCGTCTTATCTTCATCCATTCCTGGGATGTCGTCTATCTCTGTTTCGTCGTTGAGAGGTAGGTCCGCTAGGAAGTCTGCTATGATTTGTGATTTCTCAGCTTTTCTTGTTTCGAAAATTATGTGAAACTGTTTGATCATGGCGTTCCATTTCGCCACCCTTCCAATTTTCTCCTTGTTGTCGAGGATTTGACATATCTGAGCTTTTGTGAAGACTGGGATGGTGTGTGCATCGAAATATATCCTTAGCTTCTGTGTTGCCACTACTAAGGCGTATATGAGTTGCTCCACCTTGGTATAGTTACGCTCCGTTGAACTGAGTATCTTGCTGATGTAGTATACAAGATTTTCTCCTTTCCCCTGGTCTCGTACCAATACTGCGCTCACAACTTAGCTTGTTGCTGCTAAGTATAAGGTGAGTATCTCACCTGGCTCCGGTTTCTGCAGAATGGGTGCTGATGCTAAGTACTCTTTGATCTTGTGAAAGGCTTGTTCACATTCTGCGGTCCATGTAAACCTGTTTCCTTTCCTTAGCGTATCGAAAAATGCTTTGCATTTATCCGACGACTTTGCTATGAATCTTCCCATGGAAGCTAATATTCCATTTAGCTTTTGTACTCCTTTTAAAGTTTGTGGAGATGGCATCTCCATTATTGCTTTGACCCTTTCGGGGTCTACTTCTATTCCTCGCTTAGTTACCAAGTATCCCAAGAATTTTTCTGAGGTTACTCCGAATGCGTATTTCTCCGGGTTCACCTTCATGTGGAAATTTCTCATGGCATCGAATACTACCCTTAGGTCTGACAGGTGGTTTTTTGCTTCTTTGCTCTTGACGAGCATATCGTCCATGTAGACCTCCAGTATCTTGCATATCCATGGCTTAAGGATTTTTTCTACTAATCGCTGGTATGTTGACCACGTGTTCTTTAGTCCAAAAGGAATCCTTGTATAGCAATACAAGCCTCGTGGGGTAAAGGACGCAGTATGCTCCTGATCTTCTTATGCAAGAGCTATTTGGTTGTAGCGTGAGTATCCATCCATGAAGGATAGCCTCTGGTGGCCTTCGGTTGCATTGACCAGTTGGTCGATGTTTGGCAGTGGATAGCTGTCCTTGGGGCACGCTTTGTTGAGATTGCTAAAGTCAATGCAAATGCGCACGCCTCCGTTCTTTTTTGGTACGATGACCATGTTAGATATCCACGTAGGATATTTGACTTCTCGTATGAATCATGCTTCAAGTATCTTTTACAACTCCTTTTCTACCGCTTCATGATAGATGTCTGCCACCTTGCGGATGCGTTGCTTGAATGGTGGCATTTCCGGTTTGAGCCGAAGGTGGTGTGAGACCAAATTCGGGTCAAAATCTGGCATATCTTTCATTGACCATGAGAAGACGTTTGCGTATTCTCTTAGTAACCTTTGTAGTTGCATCTCCTCTTCCTCTTCAAGTAAGGTTCCAATGTTGAGCATTTTTGGTTCTGTCTCCGTTCCGATGTTGATTTTCTTCGTTGGTTCCACCGGTGAACATGTTTGTTGTTGAGGTCGTTGAGGAGTGCTTTTCTGTAATTGTCATTTGGCGGAGACGTCTGCCCTTGGAGTGGCGGAGGTGCTTGTGTCTGGAACTGAAATGGCTTCGGGTACTGAGAAGGCTCCGTCCTTCACCTCCTTAATGTTTGCTTTGCGTCTTTTTCTTTCGTGTTGCTGGGCAGCGGCTCTTTCTTCGTTGAGTCTGACCTTTGCTAGGTTGCATAGCCTTGCGTCTTGCTGGTCACCTTTGATTTCCATTTCACCCATGGGTGTAGGAAATCGTAGGTATTGATGATATGTCGAAGTCGTTCCTCGTAATCTATGGACCCATAGCCATCCCATGATTACATTGTATGGCGAAGGTGCTTCCACCACGCAGAACCGTGTATTGGTTACTAAGGCCCCTGCATGTACTTGCAAGACAATTTTCCCCTTTGGTCTAGAGACTGCTCCATTAAAACCGTATATTGTGCAAGTAGAAGAATCCATCTGCTCTGCTGTCAAACCCATGCGTAGGTAGGGTTCGTAAAACAGTACATTTAACGAACTGCCCCCATCAACAAGGACCTTCGTAACGTTCCATCCGTGTATCGGAAGAGTGATCACTAGTGGATCGTTGTGCATTTCGATCTCCTGGTTGACGTCTTTTGTTGATAATGTTAATGGCGTGGCCATCCATTCTTCCCAAGTGCTAGTAGGTGGTCCACTTATCTTGAACACCTCGTGGGCTTCTAGATTTTTTCTGTTTCGAGCTAACTCGAGGATATCTCTGAGCATTTCTTCTTGACCTTCGCTGGAAAATGTGATCATGTTGATGTATTTGCCGTCCTGAGGTAATTCTACCCTTTTCTTCGGGGCCTCCTCAGTTTCAGCTGGCTGTAGCTGTACGTACTCCATGAATTTACCTTCGTCTATGAATCTCTGGATCACGTTTCGTAAGTGGTAGCATGCATCAGTTGTATGCCCGTAGTATTAGTGGTAATCACAATACTCCTTGGCCTCCTTCGTTTTGTCTGGCTGCTTTCCCCTAGTATTAGGGTAAGGAAAGCCCGGCTTTGCTCCCTCATTGCTGAGAATGTGAGAGAACATTGTATTCAGCTTCGTGTAGATTTTATCTACGAATTCTTCTATTCCTTTGCCTCTTTTGCCATCTTCGTATTTGGATCGTTTGTCTCGAGCGCTGGTCCTGTCCCCGACATCGTTGTCGCTTAGGTATCTCCGGAATTGGTTCCAGAGAGTTGGTACGTTGTGGAGTTGTTGTCGCTTTTGTTTGTGCCCTGGGGTTGTCCTTCTGGATTTCTTCGAGTCTGATGTAGCGGTCTTGGACAACCCTGAGCTCTCCTTCGGAATCGAGGGCTCTGTTGTGAAGCTCTACGAAGATGGCTGAGGTTCTATCAAGTCCATACTTATAGCAGTTAATGCTAATTTCTGGATGGACCTTTCCAATTGCTTGGAACGTCTTTTGCCACCTGTCTGTATACTGCATCAATGTTTTCCGGGGTCCGATAGCTAAAGCAAATAGGCTATCTATGCCTTTGTTGATTTTTTGGACATGTATGTCTCCAAAAACACCGTCGACAATTGCTCAAAAGAGTCAATTGAGTTTGCTGGTAAATTGTCATACCAGGTTAGTGCGGATCCCGTTAAGCTTGCAGGGAAGTACCTACAAAGTACTACCTCATCTCTTTCGCAATGGGAAAGGAAACGAGTGTAATATCGTAGGTGGGCTGCGGGATCTGAGGTACCGTTGTATGCTTGGAACGTAGGTACCGGTCATTTCAGAGGGATGGGTTCCCTCAAAATACGAAAAGAAAATGGGGATGTGGTTGCCTCTTGAAGCACTTATTCTAACCTTGCACCTGCGTGGCCAGTTTTTAGTCCTTGTATTTCCTTCTGCATTTTGTCCATCTGCTCCATAACCATGTTCACATTGTGAGCGTCTTTGGAAAATGCTTCGTCATAGTAGGATTGAGAGGGCTTGTATGTTGAATCCGTCTCGTCTGGATCGTGGTGCGCTCTCCTGGCTCCCCTAGGTTGATTGGCCTTTGGTGGGTTGAGATCCACCCTGCGTCTTCCTGAGATAACTTCGTTTTCACGCCTCTTTGGTGAAGGGTGAGCTTGGGAGCCTTCGATCTGTATGTCCAGCATACCTTTGAGGTTCTGGTTCTCTTGGGCCATATCATGCCTTGCATCCTCATGATCCTTGTTACGGAGTAGCAAGGCTGGTATTTGTGTCGCCATTTGGTCTTCGTTGTGGATTCCACCACCCTGAGGAGTGTTGTCAGCCGGATCCTCAGAGTTATCTCTCCTTCTTCTATAACTGGTGCGTCTGGATTTATTTGGATTGGAGTTAAGTTTCCCAACCCTCGTCCAGCCGGAACTAAGGTTCTGGGTAACCCTGCGTTGGCCGCAGGCGGCTGCGTAGTGGTGGGATGCTCTGGTTACGGCATTCCGTAAAGCATTTAAGCTCCCGATCTTTGCCCCATCCCTTCAGCAGGAACAGGTGATTTATTAGCAATCATTCTTCTTGCTATTTCGCGTTGTCCGTCCTCTGCTTCGGTTCTTTGATTCGCTTGAGACGGCTTTTGAGATCTCCCTCTGGTAAGTGATGGTTGTGAGCTTGTTGGTACATCATTTGGTTTCTGCATGCCTTCGGCTTTTGCTATCCTGCGGTCACAGAAAGTCGACAAAATCTGCTACTTGGGTCCCTCCGTTAAAAGTAGCAATTAATGCTCTGATACAGAAGACGGCTAAGCAGTTTTTTCAGAAAAAAGACTGAAATAATGTCTTTGAAAAACAGGTATTAAATGCTTATGACACCCTTGGAAAAAACAACCTTAAACGTTGAAAACCAATTAAAAAGGGGTGTCAGATCTTCGCAATTTTTTTTTTATTAAATGCTTGAGAAGATCTTTCTTCCTTAAATCTTCACTGAGATTCCTCTGTCAGTCAAAGGTTCCCAGATCTAAAAGATGCTTTGTTAGAAAAGGTTGTTTTAGTATAAAACAAAGATTTTAACGTTTTGTGAGTACGTTTTTGTGAAAATTTTGTAGATCTGTAACAAGGTACGTCTTTAGAGGCTATGAACTCAAAGAACATACACCAATAACGGATGAACAAATCACTAGAAAGTGAGATTCATCGTTTTGGAACACAAATCCCTTCGTTTTAGAAGATACATAAGTTAAAGATAAAACTATGTCTAAACTCAAGCTTGTGAGCAAAATACAGTGGGCGCCAAATTGTGACTACTCGTTTTCCCGTAGTCTACGTAATGTATACAGCTCAGAGAATCATATACTACGTAGTATTGATACCTCTGTTGAACTGATAATGCTAAGTAATAAAAGGTATTCAAGATCACAATAATAACAAAGAACACAAATATAATGTAAGAGCTTCTAAGTTATCATGAGACACAAAATATTACGTGGTTCGACTTTCATCTACGTCCAAGGGGTAATGAGTGATTGTTTTGTATTAAGTATGGTGGTTACAAATATCTTAAATGCTTCCCAAAGTAATAGAGAGAACTCAAGTTGAAGAATACTTAAGTTCTAAACATTAAATAGATATAAGCTTAAGACTAGATCTTCTCTCCTAGATATTGAATGCCTTTAGTTTGTTGGTGGGGCTTGGTATTTATAGCCCCTTCTGCTCCAGGTATATCTTTGCTGCCTTTGGGTCCATCGTCTGCTGATATACCTTTCGTACAAATGGTACCTTCGTTCGCCGCTTGCCTTATCCAATCGAACCTTTCCATCTCAGCTGACCCACGTTCCTTCGGGAACTCCCCAACCTTAGTATAGGTTGTACCTTCGTTCACCGCCAGCTTCTGTCAATCGGGTTCTGCCACATAATCTCTCTCCACGTGATCTGATTATGCATGTACATAAGAGATTTGTGCATTTAATTCCGATTAGATATCTCATCTACCTTTGTCCCTTCGCTAGGTGCCTCCTTGTAGACTAGGATTTTACTCTTCTCATCTCAACCGTCGAGGCATCCTTTTTTGGGACGGGATAAAGTAGAGTTGTGAAGGTATCCTTTGTTACTCAGGCTTCTATGTATAACGAGGGCTACACAGTTAATCTTGTATGCGGCCACTAAGATCGTGACACGTGCTCCGCAGAATATTGGTATTAACACCCACTTTTTCACAAGTGTACACATTGGTGCAACTGTAATACAAGTGTACATATTGGTGCATCCGTAGCTCAGAACTGGGTTTGATCTGGCATGATCGAGTTGTCCATGAATTAATTTAATTTTTCTTGTGGGTCTATCTTGTAGATGGTCATTGTTGTTGATGACGATGATAGAGAAAATGAAGGAGATCTAATAATGACAGCAGAGTTAGCAACTACTGAAGCTATGGAGTTTATTGTAAAGCATGGAACTGGAATTGTGAGTGTCAGCATGCAAGGAGAAGAAGGTTATAACTTCCTTTAATAGTTCGGAAAAATGAGAATGAGGAGAAACTTTGTACAATATATACAGTAACAGCGGTACGTAGTTATCTCCTTTCTTAATACATGCAACCAAATGTTGATTGATTTCTATACACTTCATATAATGGGGTATTTAGGATGAAAAACATGGTACAACTGAAAAGACGAGGGTACCCAAATATACCTCAATCTAAAACTTTTCCACCTATAATTCCTTTCTCCGAAAGTGATTGTCTATAGACTGAGTCGAGACAATACAACTAATCGGTTCACACTCCGTGTGATCGTCTATGGATACGAGATCGAGACAATACGACAACAAGATAACTTGTGTGATTGACTATGGATACAAGATCGAGAAAATACAACAACGAAGTATGTTTACTTGATAATAGGTTCAGACTTAACCAAACTCTAGGGATTGTCTATCAAGTAAAATAGGAATTAACGCTTGTGTAATTTACTTTAAATTATAATAACAACAATTATAATTGCGGAAAATAAAAGTAAATGACACAACAAGATTTTGTTAACGAGGAAACCACAAATGTAGAAAAACCCCGGGACCTAGTCCAGAATTGAATACCCTCAGATTGAGCCGCTATACAAAATCAAACCAACTTCGTATAGTTGAGACCAAGCAACTAAACTTATAGTTCACCTAGTTTCTTCAGTATCCCTGCGCCTCCAACTTGTTGATAAGTCACGCACTTGGAACAATTCCTTTGGTTCGTATTCCAAACAGTAAAGGAACAACAAATTTGTTCGGTAATGTTTATGGGTGAAAACTATTTCTGTCGGTTTTGGTAATTTGGGGTGTGTGGATGAGAAATAAATCTAAACCCTAAACAAATGCACTGCACGTGGGTGCTTTTGATTCGAGAAATCAATCTGTACAATTCTGGCCTAAACCAAGAAATGGCCGTTCCAGACTTGCTTCGGTCACAAAGTGAAGGAGATGGGGTTGATCTTAAAGAGGGAAGCGAAGTAGGTGTTGAGATTGTGAAGGTGTTGGTTGTGTATGACTTGTATCAGAAAAATGAGCTGGCTTGCAGAGTGTAAGCTATCAGTTCTGGTGTTTGAATACGATTGTATCAACACTAGGTTTCTGTCTTGTCTTATCTTGGAAATAGGGAGGAAAACCTATTTATACAAGTCATTGAGCCTAACCTTCATATCTCTTGGGGAGTGGAGGAAGTGGAGTGATGGAGTAGTGTAGTCGTGTGTTAGTGCCACACGATTAGTCTTGCCCACTTCTCCTGTCATCACTAACCGTCCATGACTTCCTGACATGTTCTTGTGATGGCGCGTTGTGCGCTGCATGCTGTAAACCGCCAGACCAATACCCCAGTAAGTATCCCCCCGTTTGTGACATGCTTGATGTCTCGAATGTGGATCGTGGGACCCACAGAAAGTAGCATGTGATGCTAGATTAAATAACTAAGTTATTCAGGAAGTCGATATTTATGAAATATCGTGTGTATTCTATGCAGGTAATGCATCGAATATATTCAGCATGTATGAAGCATCGTTATTTTAAGGCTTAACAGAGTAAGTTGTAGTTGCAGGAAATCCTACACTACACCCCTCATATGATTTCATTATTGCTCAACTCATTTTTAGATTTACACTCTTAATTTTATTGATCAATCTTTGAATGTTCTTACAAGAAAAGATAAAGGAATCAAGAATGACCTCTGCTCTAGACTTTCTCTCTCCTATTTACTTGTTTCTCACCCAAAAAAGATCCCTCTCTTTCTTCTCAGTTGAACGACTATTTATAGGAAAATACATAGTGGATGACAGCTAATATGTCCTTTATTTTCGGACATGGCTTTCAACATTCTCGCAACCTTACAAATGTTAATCTCGCAAACTCTCTAATTTTCGCAGGATCGTCATATCTTTCTCATGATTTTGGTTAACGTCGTTTATTATATCGCTTCTGAAATTGTTTTGCGACACTGTTGTGTTGTTGATAACTTCGCTGAAATATTATTGTTGCGAGATTCTGATCCTACATCTTGCCTCTTCTCATATCTTCTCTGCAAAGTAGAGAATGATGTGAGAAATGTTGCAGCTGTTCATCTCTTTATATTCTGCATTTATCACACGTATTCTTTCTTCCATCCGTTTCTTGACACGTCTTTTGTAACCGCTGCTTTTCAACCGCTCACGTCTTTTCGTCTTAATGGTGTTTATTTCTTCGAGTAAAAAAAATCTCCTTTATATACTCTTCTTTCCACTTTCTTTTTACTTTCTCTTCTCTTTTTATTCTCTCATCTCTGCAACTCTGTTATTCTTCTGCAAGTTCTGCTACTGTAATTTTTCCCCCTTCAATCTTCTTTCTTTTTATTCATTCCCATACTCTTTATTCAAATATGGCTCCAAGTGTTCATAGACATGAGAAGAATTTAAAAGATGTCCAAAAAGATCTTGCTGAGAAAGGTTTCACACTCTCTACCATTCCTGGTGAAAGTGCCAAGTCAATTCTTTCTGTCAAACGTTTTTCTGATCAGTATTGTGATGATCAATCAATCATAATTTCATTAGGTCAGATTCTCGCAGGTCTCCCCATTCCTCTTTATGACCCAGATCTTCCTCTATTCTATGAAATTCTCGCTCACTCGGGATTTTCGTGAGCTATCTTCCAACTGAGTAGGAACTGCATCCGTATGATGCTAGAGTTCGCTAATCGTGGTGCTGGTAGAGGATCCTTGTACTCCAAAGAACTTAGGGATCCTAAATTCGCAGATCTAGAGATAATTTCTGAGAAATACACAGTAGCGAGTTTCTTTGAGAACTATGAACTGATCTCCATGAAGAAAGAGAATACTCGCTGGGGTATTATCTTGAAAAGGAAAGATAACATTGATGAAGCTAAAATTCTCATACAAGATATTGACTGGCAATCTGGTAAAAACATAACTCCTCGCCAATCCAAAGATGATAAATGGTGTGTTTTTCCTTTAATGCTAAAAGGACCTTACATTGCTGGGTCAAATGTTCTTCCTGCGAATCTCGCTGCTTATCAACCTTGGGTTTTTTCTTGGCCCGAGAAGGAGAAAGGGGTATGTTTCTTCCAGTTTAGTTCACTTTATGTTTCTTTATTTGTCTTTATTCTTTTATTCGCTGACTCTTGCGACATTCTGCAGATCCAAAAACTGAAAGATAGTTATAACAGAACTGGGAAAGCTAGTACTCTGTTAGCTCTTCGCTCATACACAGATGAGGTAAGAAATATTCTCTTATGATTTTAAACAGTGTATTGTTGCTTCTATTTCTTATTTTTATCTGTTGTGCGAAGATTATTGCTGAAATAGAAGAGTCTGCCAATGTTGCGAAGATTGGTGATAAAGGCAAAGGCATTCTTCGCAGAGAAAAATCAACTGCTCCCCTTCAAAGAAAAGAAAAGTTTGTTCTTCCTCTCCTTCAAATATTCCTTCTCATGAAAACTCCGAGAATGATGAGGATGATGAGAATAATGACGACCTTGCTGAAATTGAAGAGTCTCCATCTGAATCTTCTATGGTTAAACTCTCTGGCCTCTTTTCTGATTCTTTGCAAGGAATGGGAGACAGTCAATTCGCTAACACCTGTAAAGCTCTCGCTACAATTTGTGATGTTCCTTTGCTGGATGGTGATAGTTCTCTTCGCGGAGTTTCTAGATCAGTGGCACCTGATTTCTTGCATTCTCTCAATAGTCTGGTATGCTTTATCCTTTTATTTTCTCATTGTTGTAATTTAAAATCTCTTTCTATTTTAATATTTTTTATATTTTCTCGCAGGCTGGAAAAGCTTCTTTCGTTGTTGCTTCAGATCTAGAAAGGAGATGTGAAAATCTTAGAAAGAAGAATCTTCAATCTCGCACGAAGAATGAAGAATTGGAAGCTGAAGTCAAATGTCTTCGCGAGAAAAACAGACAACTAGAAATTGATTCTTCTTCGTATAAGAACAAAATCTCTAGTCTTCAGCAAGCTAATAATCAGCTTTATGGTATGTTATTTTTCTCTTTCCCTTCATTCATTCATCATGTTGTTTTATCTTATTTAAATGATCCTTTTTGCAGACATTTATGGTCTTTCTGATGAATCTACCCTTCTTCGTTCATTTCCTAATGCCTTGGATAATGATACCCTTCTTGAGCGTCTTAATAATTCCTTAAATAGTTTCTCAAATGATAGAATTTCATCTCTTTCTCTGAATGAGATTAGATCTAAATTTCGCCTCTTAGAAATTGACCATAGATCTAGTTTAGGCTCAGCCAACCGATTTAAGCGTCTCTTTCTTGATTCTAAAGAGAAAATCAATGAGCTAAGAACCAAAATTAGCGGTCTCATAGATGATAAGGATCGCATATCTGATCAAGGTGCTAAGGCTTTGGCGAAATTCCAAGAGACTCTTCTTGAAGTTCAACTTGAACGAGATGAAGCTAGCCGCAAGAACATCGAGCTCTGCGAAAGGGAAAACCAAATTCGTTCTTGTTTTCTTATAAGTAATGAGGATGAATTTGTTTGGGCTGCGAAAATCTTAGATGATGCCAGAAAAGATAGGTGTAAATGTTAGTCTCCAAGTTGAGCATACAGCCTTGATTAGAGATATGATTTTTGACAGAGAAGGTTACTAACTTTTCTTCTTTACTAATCTTTTGCTTCTGATGAATTTTCATCAAGTTAATAATTGATTGTCTTTTGCTCGCAGATTCTGAAAGTAGATATCGTGAAAAGATTGAGGAACTCGAAGCTGAAAATGAGGAACTCGCAAAGAATCTTTCTTCTCGCAACGACAAGTATTCTAGATTAAAGAATCAAATCAAGATCACTGTTAAGAATTTTAAGAATGATGCTATGCATTTTCGCAATCAAACTATCCAAATGGTTTGTGACGATCATAATATCCCTCATTCTGATTATCCTTGTCTCTTGGAAGAAATCCCACAGAATACTCCCAGTCTGATTATTTCTGATAGCGAAGCTGATGGTGATGAAGGTTCTGATGGTGATGAAGATTCTGACGCAGACAAAGAAGGGAACAAGTCTGATGAAGATAATGAAGGATCATCTAAGAAGTAGTTTTTGTTTCTTTCTTTGATTCTCTGTAATGCTTGTACATTTATTCATTCTTTCTGTATATTTGTGTTTCTTTCATTTTGACCTGCATTCATTAAAACAATTCTTCCTTGCAACACAGTTAATCAATATAATCATTAATTTTTGAATCTTTTTGTAAATCTATCATATGGAGACAAATAACATTTTCTAATTTCATTCATTCCCATACTTGCCTCTGTTATTTGAATCAAAATGAGAGATTTTATAAATTTTTCTTATTTTATGCCTCAATTTCGCAGTTAATTATGTATAACTTCGCAATCTTATGAGAAGTGAATTTTGATTCTTATAAAAATCTCATTCCTGTGTGGTCTTATTTTGCCTTCCTAATTAAAGGTCTTATTATGCCACCTCTTGTCACTGCGACAAAATCGCAGGACGTCCTTGCACTTTCATGCAAAAACCTATTGATCTTGCCTTAACTTTTTCTTTTGTATTATGGCCTCTTCATGAATGTTGCGACAATATGACAGGCCTAAATATTCTTGCGAAAATAAATCCCCATGACATTGCCGTCTTGCGACGAAATCGCAGGACGTCTTCACACTTTCATGCGAAACCCATTGATCTCGTCTTATCCTTTTCTTTTGTATTATTACCTCTTCAGGATTGTTGCACAAATATGACAAGCCTTAATACCCTTGCAAATAAAAATCCTCATGACATTTGCGTCTTAAGACACTTATCAGCTCCCCTGGTGCCGCCCTTATCTCCCCCCTGGTTGCCCCTTCAAGGAGGCGTACTTCTACCATACAAGGTTAGCTCCTCCCATCCAGTCTTAACAACAACCAGTTGTTTTCGCATCCTCTTATCCCTTTTACCTATAGGGCTTATGGTTACGAGACTGCACCCTAAGTGGGGTTTTCTTCAGGCCGAATGCAGTATAAGTCAAGACTTGTCAAGAATGGCAAAGTACGCTTCAAACGTCTCTGGCACTCTTGACTCAACCGTGTACCTCAGCCCATTGATCAAATCTGCACTCCTTGGGAGAGTCCTTATTACCTTAGTCGCCCAACCTAAGTCATATGCTTAAGCTGAGAATCCAAGGTGCCTCTCCCGGATGGGCTTTATTGACCCCAAATCTCCATGACTCAGGTTCCGTTGGCGGTGTAGCCTTTCCCTGAGCCATGCAACAGGTACCCCCTTATATGACGTACTTTAGGTCTTACATTTTCCTCTTGTGAAACTGCATTCGCGAACTAGGGTGTACGCCATAAAGGTTCGCCCCTTTCTCTTTTGTCATATTTCTCTGATTGTCTTCTGTAAAATTCATTATCTCTGCGAGAATCTCGCAAATCATCATACTGTATTTGGATTTCGCAATTTCAATTTTGTCATTCAATAAATTTTTTGAGAATTTTACTTATTGCGAGAGTGTCGCAACAACTTAATCATTCATACATTTCTTGTTTTTATTACCTTTTCCGTCTTCTGCTTCTTTATTATTTTCTGCTTCTGCTTCCTTGGTAGTGGTATGTTCATCATTTTTACTCTGAGCTAGCATTAGTTTTTTAACATCTCTTCTTCTTTTCTTTCGATTTCATCCACCATCAACCTCTCACTTCTCTGTGTATCTTTGATTTTGTGTCGCCAGTTTTCCTTCTTGTTTGCTCTTCCTTCGCAAGATTCTATCTCAGTTTCGTAAAACCTCTTTCCATCAACCCAATCTCCCTTTATGATTCCTATACCGCTGGGGTGAGGAAATTTGATGCACCGGTGGAAAGTTGAAGCTACACCTAGAATCCCATGTAGCCAAGGTCGACCAATTAATGCATTGTAGGGTGATTCTACATAAACGACACAGAATAATATTTCGGAAGATATTCCCTTCAATGGAATTCGCATAGTAACCTCCCCTTTAGGCTTGTTAGCAGTACCATTAAAACCATATATCTTGTATGTTGATGGTATAAGATCAGCATCTCTTCCTCCCATAGTTTTATAAGTATGATAAAATAAGATGTTCACAGAGCTTCCAGTATCGATTAGAATTCTATTAATTTCCCATGAATCTTCAGCTTCATCATCCTCATCTTCTTTTGGTTTTGGATTAATTTCTAATTTTACTACCAATGGATTATCATGCATCTCTTCTTCTTCAGGAATTTCTTCTGCGGTAAAAGAAATGATCTGTTTCTGCCATTCCTCTAGTGGCGAGATTTTCGCAATATTCATAATTTCTCTTCCATCGTTATCTCTTGCGAATACTCTACTCAAAACATTGTCATGAAAATCTTCGATTGTCTTATATGAATGTACGATAGAGTGACAGAATAGATTCTTTGCTTTTGCACCAACTTCTATGAAGAATGTTTCCTTCTTTTTCATCGTGTTTACTTTGTGATGCTCTGTTTGTGGTGGCAATGGTTGGGATTGTGGGTGCCCTACCAAAAAGTGGTTTAGTTTTCCTTGATCTGTCATTCTCAAAATAATTCTTTTTACATTTCTGCAATCATTTGTTGTATGTCCATGAAAATGATGATAAGAACAAAACTCATGGCTTCTATGGTTTGGAGGTGGTTCTGTTCCCATGTTCCATGGTGTTGGTATATTCTCCATCAAAATTATAGCTTCCCATATTTTCTCCACACTCGCATTTAGAGGTGGCATCTTGATTTCTTCTCATATTACCTTGTGACCTCCTTGTCCCCTATTATAGTTTTGTCTTTGACCTCCATAAGTTTCTTGCGGTTGATAGAGTCTTTGAATCTTGTTATTTCCACCACGATTTTAGAAATTTCTTTCTCCTTCATATTCCTCTTGATCTCGGCTTCCCATAGCCACCAGTTTCTGTTGATTGTTACCCGTCACCTTGTCTTGTTGTACTTGCGAAGTATTCGCTACTGTGTTTATTAGCTTAGGTAATAAGCTTGCATTCGTTGTTTGTGAGCTGGTGTTCGCAACTGGGTACGACTCCATTTCATTTTTCCCTTCCTCTAGAGCAATGTATTCTTCTTGAAGTTCTCGCAATTCAGTCATTGTGATCGTATTCTTGAATCTGAAAATTTGGACATACAATAGGTTTGTTGCAAACATAGCATTGATAAACGATAATATAAGATATCTCTCATCTACTCGACCAGCCATCATGATTTTCCCATTGCAAAATGCACCTCACATAGGCTTTAATGTGTTGAATTGCACAAGTTGTTCCATCAAAAATGCTGGTTAATGCGGGCAAATTGCATTTCGGTGGTATTCCTCCTAATTGTACTTCCCTTGTAAATGGAGTTTTCCCAGCTTCTTCTATATCTTCATCCAATTGTCTTCTGCCTACTTCTCCTCTATTATTTAGCATTCCTCTCTTTTCTTCTATTTCTTTCAAGATTTGTTTATTTACACCTGAATTTTGATCCATTGGTCTTTTTAATTTCGCCTCTCTTCTTCTACGTTCATGTCTTTCTTCTCTCGCGAAATTTTGCATTTTTTCTTCATTATCCTCATCTCGTCTTCTTCTGCGATTCTCTTCCTCATCTCTATCTTGAATTCGCATATAATGATGCCTTTCATTTTCCCCTCCATGATTTTGTTCATTTCTTATCAATTCCATTCGCTGTCTTTCAGATATCCTCTGTACTCTATCATACTCTTCATTGGGATTACCGTTATTCCGGTTTTGTGTAGCCTTGTTTCTCGATTGTCGTGATTGTTCTGGCGAATTGTCTCTTGAAGCTCTTGTTCTTCCATTTCCGCTCTCAATCTTTCACGTTCGCAAATTAAATGTGCTTGTTCAGCATAATGTCTTTCAATTTCTTCTTCAATCATCTGTTGATTTCTTTAAGTTTCTCTTTCATGTAAAATTCTTCTTCCTTCCTCTCGATATCCTTCGCCATCTTGGTCATTTCTTCCCTGACATTGTCCGTTCTCTTGATTTCTACCATTTTTCCCATCATCAAAAGTTTCATTTTGTGGAACGTAACGATCATCAGCTCTTTATCTATTTCCGCAATATTCTTCATTAGGACTTGATATTTCTTCTTGAATATTGTTTCCAGCATTAATTGTGGGTGAGTTTCGCCTCATTTCTCTTCTAGTCGATCTTGAATATGATTTTGTAATACTTCTCGATCTTCTACTCTGTAGTCTTATATTTTCCATCCTCAATTCGTGATTTTTCCTTGTTAGATTCGCACGTTTATCTGCCTCATCTCTTCTTTATTCATGTATTCTTTGTCTCAACGTTTCTAACGCTCCAATTTCCTCATCTCCATGAATTATTCCTTCATCTGCTTCTTGATTTCTCTCTACCTGTCTATGGTTTCTGGTTTGTTGCTCTTCTTCTACTTCTTCTACCGAATTTGATTGCCAAGTGTGTATACTCACCCTATCATGATCTGTATTCCTTCTTGTACTAGTGTTTGTTGAATTGGTGGTTGAATTTGATTTTCTTCATTACTTCTCATTCTAGTAGATTCTTCCACTTCACTACTTTCTCTCCCGGCAATTCTCTTACTTCTTCTAACAGTAGTCGGTTGTTCGGATGTATTTCTTCTTCTAGTCATTTCTTCAATGTTAACAAATTGCAAGAAATTATGTAAAATTCTTAATCAATCACTCTAAATCTTCACAAATCTCAATATTAATCTTCAATTTTTTCTAGAATAATCTTCCACACGTCCCTGTTTCTGGCGCCATTATGTAGTTGCAGGAAATCCTACACTACACCCATCATATGATTTCATTATTGCTCAACTCATTTTTAGATTTACACTCTTAATTTTATTGATCAATCTTTGAATGTTCTTACAAGAAAAGATAAAGGAATCAAGAATGACCTCTGCTCTAGACTTTCTCTCTCCTATTTACTTGTTTCTCACCCAAAAAAGATCTCTCTCTTTCTTCTCTGTTGAACGACTATTTATATGAAAATACATAGTGGATGACAGCTAATCTGTCCTTTATTTTCGTACATGGCTTGCGACATTCTCGCAACCTTATAAATGTTAATCTCGCAAACTCTCTAATTTTCGCAGGATCGTCATATCTTTCTCATGATTTTGGTTAACGTCGTTTATTATATCGCTTCTGAAATTGTTCTGCGACGCTGTTGTGTTGTTGATAATTTCGCTGAAATATTATTGTTGCAAGATTCTGATCCTACATAAGTCACGAATTTAAGCGTCTCAAAATAATATCACGTACAACCATCTTCGAGTAATCGTTTGGAGGCTATACAGGCAAGCCCTGATTTTGCCGATCACCCCATGTGGAAGAGTGGTGGAAGGTGATCGTGGTGATGCCTCACTGGTCGCCTAACTCCTGTCTTAGGGTATCCGTCCAAGCTGGCGAAGTTGGACGAACGAGATGACTTGCGACCCACATCTGCGACCGTCTGATTAGGGTTTAAGAGGTGCGCAAGTACCTACTTTCATCTTGGTAATCCATGCATGGGAGATGTTTTTGGCAAGACCGACCGGGCATGCATGTAGACGGCTTGCCGGTGTACACGTCCGTACCTCACTGTCCCATGGAGTTGTGATTTAAGCCACTCGATTTTTCCGGAAAAGTTGAGTGGTCGAGATCGGTTTGCAATTGGAACCGCGTGACCATGCCTAGTTTGGGCGCACGAATCGAGGCATCTAGCCATGGTCGGCCTTGTCCGATTGGTCAAGTATGTAGACGGGTCCACGGTTGTGTTGACATGCTTGGTACCCTTGGAATCTACATCCTCCATCTATTCCTGCGAAGATGGATGGTCGCGACTGATTTGTGACACATGTGATGTGCCGCAAACCCTAATTAGGGTTTCATGTCCACGCTACTTTGGATGGACGAATTGGCAAGCCATGCTCCTCGTCCGGGGTGGCCGACCATGTGGGACCCACATTAGGTCGGTGGTGAACACGCCAATACATGTCTGACGGTTATAGGCTTGATCTAAGCCATCCAAACATGCCGGTGAAGTTGGATGGTCGTGATCAATTTAAGACCCTTAATGGAATTTTATGCGACCCTTAAAGCATCACGCCGGCCGAACTTTGCGCGAATGTTTGCTCCTCCATGGATAGGTCGTGAGATGGTCGGCTATGCAGGTAGAAGGGGGGGCCCGCCAGTGTACACAACAGTGTTTGTTTGACCGGGAATGGGTCGATCCGCGCCGGCGAAGGTGAACGGACGTGATGGATTTGAGACTGCCGTAGGCAGCCTTTGCTCGTACGAGCTCCTCCAAGCCGCTCCATACCAGCCTGGACATGCAACTTCAGGCTGGTGTTTGGTGGTCGTTTGGAGGGCGTGACTTGTACCTGACCGGCCATGGCATTAAGGGGCCCGCTGGTGGTCATTGCGGTGATAGCCTGCTCCTGCTGAGGATCGTCTAGGATGGTTAAATTATGCGGCCAACTTGCGTGGTCGTGATTGTTTCTGAGACTGATATGGACAGTCCAGGTTCAAATATGCTCAATCGGGCTAGTATAATACACCGAGAGATGTAGCTTGTACGGGTATTTCGTGCATGCCTCACTATTAACACTTGGAGATTCGTGTTACTCTGCTGAGAGCAATACTCATTCGTCATGCCGCACTAATAATGAGAGTTCTGCGGGAACAACACAGGAAATACAAGGCTAGTCATGCATTAATTAATAATGTTATAAATTCACAAGGTATATGGGATTGTTGCCACATGCTCCAGCCTGGATGAATTTTGTATATTTAATTCACAGAATACTGTGATTGTTGCCACATGCTCCATTCTAGGTGAACTAGTAAAGTTGAGAAGTATTCATCACTCAGATAGCCTTATCATTTGCAGGATGTCAGCATATTAATTTTTGGCTTTACAATTTTTGCCCTGAACTAAAATCCACCATCAACAGTAAGTCCCCTACCTAGCACATAATGGTTGCATTATTGTGGGGTAGGCATTAGATGGTGACAAATAAAGATAAAACTTATGAGACAAAGTTAAATGTTACCAGGAGAGACGGGTCGTCTTGTCCTTGGAGCATGTCACGTTCAAGAGGCGTCTAGGCAAGCGTTCCCATAGCATGATGTCGGTCTTACCTGCTTCGGTCGACCTTACTATGCCTGCTTCGCTCGACCTTGCTATGTCTGCTTCGGTCGAGAGCCTGCTTCGTGCTTGCTCCGCTCGAACGTGGGGTTGTTGTGCCTGCTTCGCTCGATCGTGGGGCTGTGCCTAATCGACGGACTGTTGCGCCTGCTTCGTTCGTGGGAGTACGCCAGGTGTGACTACGACCTTGGTGGGACCGGTTTCCTCCTTCGGGTATTTGAGCCAAGAAGGGAATACAACTTGTATGCTCCTCTTCTCATAGAAAACCGTGCATGTAACCCTGGACGGATGTGGACCCCACCATGTATATGCTTCGACCAAACATCACCATGTTGCACCTATTTGATAGGCATGTGGGCTCGCCTACTTCGCTCAACCGTGGGACTCATCATGCGCCTGCTTGATCGAAGTGGGCTTCTTGTGCCTGCTTCGGTTAAACGGGGTCCACTGTGTGCCTGCTTTGGTCGAACGTGGGACCCGATGTGTGCCTGCTTTGGTCGAACGTGGGACTTGATGTAAGCATGCTTGCTCATGCTTCGATCAAACACGGGTCCACCGTGTACATGCTTCAAACATCAGCCATGTGCTTCGACTGAAAACCGGCCCTGCTGGGTGCGCCTATTTCATTTGAATACCAGCCTTATGACCATGATCAACACCGTCTTCGTAGACTCGACCAACATCGGGCTTGTTTGCTGACGTGGCCCAATACCAGCCTTGTTTGCTGACGTGGCCTAATACCAGCCTTACTTGCTGACATGTCCCAATACCAGCCTTGTTTGCTGACCTGTCCTAACACCATCCTTGTGACCTTGATCGGCCTTGACCAATACCGTCCTGACGTGACCCAATACCAGCCTACTTGCGTAGCGTGATATCAGTCTTGCTTGCGTGAAGGGATATTAGCTTTGCGATATCGACCAATACCAGCTTCGCGGAATTGAGCAACGCCGGCCTCGTTTGCTGACATGGCCCAATACCAGCCTTGCTTGCTTTTCCCATACGGTTTATGTGCTTGCTCAAGTGTCATCCTTGCTACTTCGACCAAACACCGACCCTGCTATCTTGGCCAAACACCGGTCTTGCTGCCTTGACCAAACACCGGACTTCCTGCCTGCTTCGCTCGAACGTGGGACCCACCGCGTGCTTTCTTTGCTCAAAAATGAACCTTGTGTGCCCAAATGTGAATGTGGGTCCTGCAGAGAGCGTTGAAGCAGCTTCTGGAGCGAGCAGGTCCCAGAGAGCGTTGAAGCAGCTTCTGGAGCGAGCAGGTCCCGGAGAGTATTGAAGCAGCTTCTGAAGCAAAAGTAGAGGCAGCTCCTGGAGAGAGCATTGAAGTAGGCTTCTGAAGCGAACGTGGAGGCGGCTTCTGAAGCGAACGTGGAAGCAGGCTTCTGAAGCGAACGTGGAAGCAGGCTTCTGAAGCGAACGTGGAGGCGAATCCTGGAGAGAGCATTGAAGCAGCTCCTTCTTCAGTTTGGTTTTTCCTTTACATGCTTCTAGATTGACCATCTCTTGTGTTGAAGAAGTCCTTAACTGATGGCGAAGGAATCTCGTGCTGAGACTCAGTCCCTAAGCATGACTTATATGGTTCTATCTTTGTCCTTAGTGGTTGTTGCTATGGTGAAGCTCGGGCATTGGTATCAACAAAAGAACAATGTTTCTCAACTGCAGCTGTGATCAGAAAAGACTGGCAGGAAGAGGCGTGACAACTCCAGGCATGAACTCGGCGGTCTTCATATAGTGGTAGAGCTCCTCTCGTCATTAGAGGGAGAAGATAATGATGGAACCGATAGCTTCCTTCATGCTGTCTCAAGGGATGGAAAAGAGGGAGACAATCCCCTGCCCACGAGTATCCTCTGAGCCTTCGACTTGATAGATGTTGTCATGCTAGGTTCATGATGCCGTCTTTGCGTCTCTTAAGTCCCAGGTGCAATCTCCTTTGGTAACGCAACTACATCTTCTATGGTAGACGAAATTCTGAAAGCGTCTCTTATTGATGTTGATTCCGTCAAGACAGACATGAAATATCTTGGACGTTGTTTCATCATTGTTGCGGTCGTGCAGGATGTTGTATCTCGGTGGTTTTCCTCCTACTGCTTCAGCGAAACTGCTTACAAAAGGCTGAAGGTTGTATTCCCCGTTGGTGAAATATATGCTTCCACAAACATTGTGAGGCTCTTCATTACTGGAAGGCTTGTTGTTTCTAGCAGGGCAGGTGTTGTCGCAACTTGACAGGTACCGCCCTATTGATGCGCAATTACACCTTGAGGTGTCGGCTCCAGTAGATCTGAAGATGTCCCGGGCCCGCTCTCGTCCGGGATGACATAATATTTGTGATGATTTGAAGATGACAATATTCGTTGAATCTTCTGTTGTAGTGTGGTCCAGACGAAACTTGCTCCTTTCTTCAGCAAGGGAGTGAACGAAGCAAGGAGCTAGGCTAGACCAGGTATAAAACGTCGAACTTACCCATGAAGCTTTGGAGCTCCTTCGCGGTTCGCGGCAGCGGCATTGTGAGGATAACTTGAGTCTTGGACATTCTTATACATCCTTATCTGGTTGTAGCCGCTACATCCATCCATGGAGGAGAACATGCCGTGTCCACTGGTGGCATCTACCAACATGTCTATGTTAGGTAGAGAAAAATCATTTTTGGGGCAGCATTCGTTCAAGTCTCTGGAATCCATGCAACACCTGATCTCGCGCCTGAGTTGCCTCAGAGATTGTTTGACCGGATTGGATCGGAGATTGTATGAATGCTTACACAAGGTTGAGCTGATGGAAATAGGCCTAGGAGATTCCTCATCATCGATCTCATCAGTTGTTGAGTTGGTGCCATCTTGCAGCTGTCGTGGAGCGTCTAACACTTCTTCCTGTGGCTCGTGTTGTTGTAGCATTCCGTTAGACGGAGAGACTGGGTAATAGTCTCCCCTGCTGACTGCTAACAGCGGCTTCGGTATACAGTTTTCCATTTCTGGTTACGGCTTTCCACAAAACTTCGCTCCCTCTTGGTGTGAACATGGGTCGCGGCTTCACCAGATAAAGAAGAATGCTTCGTCAGCAAAGATGCTTCGTGAGGCTTTGCCCTTAATGATGCAAGTCGGTCCTCCTCATGGATTGACGCCCACGTGGGGAATGGGATGCAATGGACTTTGTCTGATCCTTCCCGCGGAGCTTCTCTCAGTTCGAACAGTTCCACTCCGCATATTGGTGCGTAAGGAGACAATGATGCAGGAATACGAACGACTTCTTTATTCAGCATAGTCTTCAGGCATTGGTGATACGTTGAAGGGACGATCCTATTTTCATGAAGCCATGGTCTCCCTAGTATCATATGATAGTCCGGATCCTTCTCGATGACTTTGAATTTCACTTTTGACTGAACGGGCCCTACTGATAAATTCAGATTGACATACCCATATGTGCTGGTATGGTTTCCTTCAAAGTCTGTCATTGTGGTAGGCTATCGTACGATCTTGCATGGGCGAACCTTGGTTGTCCTGAGAGTCTTGAGAGTAATCACATTCGAAGACGCTCCCGTGTCGATGAGGGTCCTCTTGAACTCTGAATCCTTGATGCGTGCAGTAACATGTAGGGCCCTTGTGACCTTCCTCCGCCATCATGTCGTCCACTGTAAATGTAACATTATTCACAGATGTTTCTGATGCGTTCGAGACTTCTGGGCATGAAGGAGCCAGGTGCACGTCCAGGGCCATTTGGTTAATTGCAGCAAACGTCTCCGCCCGCTGATTCTTAGAGAGGTGTAAAAGTTTGCATAAACTTTCCACTAGAGAAGTCGTTTCCTGATCCACCGGACTCTGGTTCATAGTGAAACTATTGACTTGGGGAGGATCGCTGCGAGGATCAGTCACCAGTGTAGAAATCTCTGTGACAGGAGAACTGCTCGTATATGATGTCATCTCGATGAGGAGATCGAGTATGTCGTTTATCGCCTCTTTGATCAGGTCCACATTTCTTGCCAGAACTTCTTGCCTCCGTGCTAGTTCATCCAGCGTTGGGATTTCTCCATCGGTTGAAGCGACATAGATAACGGGGGTATCGAAATATGGAAATTCATTATAAACAGAATTGTTCAAAGGAAGGGTGAGAAACATTACCATTTGAGGGATTCTGGCTGAGATCCGTCGCGGTAGAATCATCCCTGAGGCCAACCATCCTTTTTTGAAAATCTTGAGATTGCAACCGAGAGATTAATCTCCCACTGTGGTCGCCAATTATTTATGGGTGAAAACTATTTCTGCCGGTTTTGGTAATTTAGTGTGTGTGGATGAGAAATGAATCTAAACCCTAAACAAATGCACTGCACGGGGGTGCTTTTGATTTGAGAAATCAATCTGTACAATTCTGGCCTAAACCAAGAAATGGCCGTTCCAGACTTCCTTCGGTCAAAAAGTGAAGGAGATGGGATTTATCTTAGGGAGGGAAGCGAAGTAGGTGTTGGCTGTGTATGACTTGTATCAGAAAGCTGAACTGGCTTGCAGAGTGTAAGCTATCAGTTCTGGTGTTTGAATACGATTATATCAACACTAGGTTTCTGTCTTGTCTTGTCTTGGAAATAGGGAGGAGAAACTATTTATATAAGTCATTGAGACGAACCTTCGTATCTCGTTGGAAGTGGAGGAAGTGGAGTGATGGATTAGTGGAGTCGTGTGTTAGTGCCACACGATTATTCTTGCCCACTTCTCCTGTCATCACTAACCGTCCATGACTTCCTAACACGTTCTTGTGATGGCGCCTTGTGCGCTGCACGCTGTAAACCGCCAGACCAATACCCCAGTAAGTATCCCCCAGTTTGTGACATGCTTGATGTCTCGAATGTGGATCGTGGGACCCACAGAAAGTAGCATGTGATGCTAGATTAAATAACTAAGTTATTTAGGATGTCGATAATTATGGAATATCGTGTGTATTCTATGCAGGTAATGCATCGAAAATATTCAGCATATATGAAACATCGTTGTTTTAAGGCTTAACGGAGTAAGTCACGAATTTAAGCGTCTTAAAACAGCATCACGTCCAGACATCTTCGAGTGATCGTTTGGAGGATATACATGCAAGCCCTAATTTAGCCGATCACCCCATGTGGAAGAGTGGTGGACGGTGATCGTGGTGATGCCACACTGGTCGCCTAACTCCTGTCTTAGGGTGTCCGTCCAAGCTGGCGAAGTTGGACGGACGAGATGACTTGCGACCCACATCTGCGACCGTCTGATTAGGGTTTAAGAGGTGCGCAAGTACCTACTTCCATCTTGGTCGAATCCATGCATGGGAGATGTTTTTGGCAATACCGACCGGGTATGCATGTAGACGGCTTGTCGGTGTACACGTATATACCTCACTGTCCCATGGAGATGTGATCTAAGCCACTCGATTTTTCTGGAAAAGTTGAGTGGTCGAGATCGGTTTGCAATTGGAAACGCGCAACTATGCCTAGTTTGGGCGCACGAATCGAAGCATCTATCCATGGTCGTCCTTGGACGATTGGTCACGTATGTAGACGGGCCCACGGTTATTGTGTTGACATGCTTGGTACCTTTTGAATCTACATCTACACCCTCCATCTATGCCTGCGAAGATGGATGGTTGCGACTGATTTGCGACACATGTGATGTGTCGCATACCCTAATTAGGGTTTCATGTCCACGCTACTTTGGCTGGACGAATTGGTAAGCCATGCTCCTCGTCCGGAGTGGCCGACGATGTGGGACCCACATTGGGCCGGTGATGAACACGCCAATACCTGTGTGACGGTTATAGGCTTGATCTAAGCCATCCAAACATGCCGGTGAAGTTGGATGGTCGTGAACAATTTAAGACCCTTAGCGGAATTTCCTGTGACCCTTAAAGCATCACGCCGGCCGAACATTGCGCGAATGTTTGCTCCTCCCTGGATAGGTCGTGAGATGGTCAGCTATGCAGGTAGAAGGGGGGCCCGCCAGTGTACACAACGGTGCTTGTTTGACCGGGAATGGGTCGATCCGCGCTGTCCAATTGCACCGGCGAAGGTGAACGGACGTGATGGATTTGAGACTGCCATAGGCAGCCTTTGCTCGTATGATCTCCTCCAAGCCGCTTCATACTAGCCTGGACATGCAACTTTAGGATGGTGTTTGGTGGTCATTTGGAGGGCGTGACTTGTACCTGACCGGCCATGGCATTAAGGGGCCCGCTGATGGTCATTGCGGTGATAGCCTGCTCCTGTTGAGGATCGTCTAGGCTGGTTAAATCATGTGGCCAACTTGCGTGGTCGTGATTGTTTCTGAGACTGATATGGACAGTCCAGGTTCAAATATGCTCAATCGGGCTAGTATAACACACCGACAGATGTATGCTCAATCGGGCTAGTATAACACACCGAGAGATGTAGCATGTACGGGTATTTCGTGCATGCCTCACTATTAACACTTGGAGATTCGCGTTACTCAGCTGAGAGCAACACTCAGTCGTCATGCGGCACTAATAATGAAAGTTCTGCGGGAATAACACAGGAAATACAACGCTAGTCATGCATTAATTAATAATGCTATAAATTCACAGGGTATATGGGATTGTTGCCACATGCTCCAGCCTGGATGAATTTTGTGTATTTAATTCACAGAATACTAGGATTGTTTCCACATGCTCCATTCTAGGTGAATTAGTAAAGTGAAGAAGTATTCATCACTCAGATAGCCTTATCATTTGCAGTATGTCAGCATATTAATTTTTTGTTTTACAATTTTAGTCCTGAACTAAAATCCACCATCAACAGGCAACAACTCTTTTCAAACAACGTGATTTGATTTTGGCAAAGGCTCTTCCGTTTAACCAATAAACTCATTTTTCGGGTCCTTAGATCAATCTCTTAACAACTACCGAAGTAATTGTTAGACTATGCAATCAATACTATTAATCACAAAGAAGTGTATTGATGTCGATCTACTCAACTAATCAATCCAGTCTATCACAAAGATAAACTGATTATAGTTGGATCCCTTTCCAGCCGAAACAAGTATTGCGCACACCAAAGATTATGAACCCAAAAAGTCTTCTTGTCTTCAAATCTTCTATAATCTTCAATCAGCACCTGCACATAATCAACTTGAATCTCTTATGATCAATTATACACAAACCGGAGTCTGTTAACATTGGATTATCACAAGACGTGTTTAGAACTACAAACAGTCTAAAGATCCCCGTCGAAACTTCGATCTAGTTTGAGTGAATCTTATATCAGAAGAGAAGATTCTCAAGCATAAACAAAATAGGTGCAATCAAAGTTCAACAACTGTTAGTCAATCGAAAACTAATAATAAACTGCAATTATCTAGTTTCCCACCAACGATACTAATAGAGCTTCTCAATCCCAAAGAAGTCTTTAAACTGAGTGGACGTAAGAGATTTCGCTTAATTAGGTTACTTTCCTCTCCGAATAGGCGGCTCCACCAGTAACAACAAAACTAGGTAGTTTTGCTGGCTCTCGAGGATTAGTTTGCTAGAAATGCAAACTTCAATATTTATAGACAAGGAAGTTTGGACACCAAGGAATTTCCAAAACCGAATATTCTCAAAGATATGCAATAAATACAAAATCGGTTTTCATAATTCCTGGAAATGCACTGTCCAAATATTGACCGTAATCCCAATAGAAAAATATATAATCAATAAATGCACATTACTAATTATTATTTTCTAAAGATATGCATTTAATTGCTGGAGATTAAATAGCATATAAAAACTAAGAAACCTTAATTAAAAGATTCTCAATTTATTTCGATCCCGGGATTCTCCTTTAGTTATTAAGGAATATCTTTGAACAATTAATGATAAGAGTTACTGCACATGTTAAAAGTATGTCGACATCTTTACTTTGCAAGTCCTTTTTCATACTTGCAATCTTGGAAATGATTTTCCACACTTCCAAACAAGTTTAGAATTGGTTCGTCTGAATTCGAAGAACTATGTGATTGATTATCCTATCAAATCACTAATTATGGGTTTCTCGGTTCTACCTCCATCTGAGTAATGTGCATAGTCACGCTAGTTACCAAAAATCGGTTGACTAGTTACTAGGATCGGTTTCCCACAACTTATGGTAACTACTTGTATTCGGTTGCACATGTCCATAGGATTGGTTCCCCCAAAACTACAAACTTGTTGCACATGTTCATAGGATCGGTTCCCCCATCTACTAAAAACGTGTTGCACCTCTTACTAGGATCGGTTCCCTAATGACTAGATAAAAGTTGTTATTTACAAGGCATCGATCATACCATCTTGAGTGATTACTTAAGATCGGTTTCACTAATAAAACTCATACCAACACATAAGTCAGGCCTTGTGAATAGTTTTACCAAGATACATAAACAAGTTTATGAGCGGTTATACTAAACACACATATTGGTAATTCAAAATAGATTTGCAATGAATAACAATACCAATAAGCCTAGCGATTTCCCTTTCGATTCACAAAACAAGTTTATGAACTTACTTCCTTTAAACGAATGTAAAGCATTGTTTCCTAGGATGAAATCTTCACTCATACCCATACATAATCACAATAGCATTCATATGATCATGTCGATGTCTTATATGCAAAGTTTAATGGTTAAGCAATAAACCTCGTATTGTATTCCTTAATACTGTGTCTAACTAGAGTTTCATACACAACTTCGCAGTTATATTTTCAGTATGCACGACTTGAAAGATATGTTAGGGAAAGAAACAGTTCAAGTCAAATATTACTAACCTCAAGAGGAAGGATGATGTTGTCGTTGTAGCTCCATACTTCTTCACATTCCTCGAGTCTTCATATAATACTTGTAAGTCTCATACCCTAACACTTTCAAGCTAACCTATACGAAGTTGACTCTAGTATGTAATCAAGCGACTCTTTAAATGAGTTTTGATTCACTAAAATATGACAACCAAACTTGACATACCAATGCTTGGTGGGTTCAACCGAGATATGCTCTAACAATCTCCCCCTTTGTCAATTTTAGTGACAAAACTCTTACATCATATGGATAAACAAATTACAAAAATTCATTATACACATACGCTTGATTCCAAGTTCAACAGCACAAAACCTGCATTAAATTCAATCCTTAAATGCCGCTGCTGACATTATAATAATAAAGCTAATACTCCCCCTAAAGGTAAAATAGGTAGATTTTCAATCCATACGTCTTTGTTATTTCCATGTAGTTCCTCATAACTACATATCATATGGTATGTGACTCCCCCTTAGTCTATGCTTTCAATCTCTTCGTTAGAAAAAACGTTTTAGCACAAATGTCCTTTCCCTTAGTGATACCAACTCACAACAAGTCAATATCACTTGTTTACTCCATATATTTCTCCCCTTTTTTGTCACACAATGACAAATAAACGAAAAAATAAATGACAAACCAAAAGGATCTTACAAATCTCACAAAGAGAAAATTTGCAAACCTATAAGAGTTGAGAACGAGGGTTTTACACATCATTTTAGATAAGCAATATCAAAACCGAAACTACAAGTAAATTGGTTTTAACATGTTATCTAGGAAACAATTGCCCGAAGCAATTTTCCCTAATAGTTTAGCATATCAAAAATCGATTAAGTACCTTAGTTCTTTTGCTAAACCGATTGTACAAGTACAATCGCTTGTTCGATAAGACCAAAATAAAGATCAAAATTATTTTTCTCATCAGGTTCTAATTATTCTCAAAAATAACTTAGACCTATCGCTTCTAATTAATACTAGGTTAGTTAATTAGTAATTCTTTTTAAGGCATTCGGTTAGACTTGAATAACCGAAACCTTCACATTTGATAAGTCTAACTAAGATCCGAAAAACTTAGTTTCTCTTGTCCGGAAATCACTTGGACTAAACAAATGATCCTGAAACACTTTTATTAAGCCATAAACAATCCATACAAACCAAATAGATCAACTTGCATAATCATTTATCTTAACCGGAAGCAATTGAAACAAACATAGAAATTATAGCACTGAAATTGCACCGAAATTTTGTAAGCCTAAACAATTGATACCAAACAATAACGAAAGATAATAATAGTTTTTGTTAACCAGAAACAATTGAATCACACACACATCCATACACAAATAATGGAGTCAACATCAATTGTACCGAAATTTTGTTAAGCTAAAGCAATAAGCATATGAAATAAAATCATGCTTTTCTTAAACATGAAAACAATTAACTAACAAGATTGTTACCTAAAATTCCGCATCCTGTTCTCAAATATGTTTGCATCTTCTTTCCAGGGAGAATTGATACAGAAATATCATTATGTTGTCATCCTTATGCAAAACAAAAGAATAACAACAACCAACCTTTACCAGAGAAAGGTTGAAAACCGGTTTTAACTATGCAATGCAAAGTTGAAACCTTGAAACACATATGCTTTTATGCTAAACCAAAAAATTCAACATATTGTGACTTTTCACATATTGTTTCTACAGAAACCCCTCATGATTCTTTGATAAAGCCTACCAACTTGGGCTAGAACTTAATCCTGCTAAATCAAAAAGTCACCCAAACCATAAGGGTTCACACGTTATGAGATCGAATATCAAGGTAATAAAACCAAAATCAAACATCCCATAAACACAAAGTAATGATAATTTTTTACAGTACTGAAATTAACATACTAAAGTTATCATAAGATCAGAACACAAAATTAAAGTTTTACAAAACTTAAAACAAATTGTTCAAAATCTAACATAGTCTTATGGTTACAACAAGGACCAAACAGATTTAGACAAGAGTCTAAGAGCTTGAACTGGTGTCACTCAAGCCAAATCTTCTTCAGATTTTGTATCCTTATATTCTTCAGCAATCTCGGTGAGGTCTGAAACCAGTTCTGGATGCTGGAGAGATGCAACGCTGACTTCGCGCTCTAGACACTCATTCTTTCTACTGAGCCTTCGATAGAAGGTCTCAAGATCAACATCTTGTGAAGAGGTGCTGGGACCAGCACTTGTTTTAGTCTTGGTATGAATTTTTCCTCTCATCCTATTGATGACAGTGTCATTATGAGGCTTTGGCATAAGTCGTTGAGAATCATTTGCAGCAATTTCATAAGAGCTGCAGATTCGAGTAATAAGACATGGAAATCTTATGATTTTTTCATTCTTCCAGATTCTAATCATTTGTTTGATAATGAACCCACAAAAATCAAGGTTTGGAGTCCCAATCACAATATAATAAATTAATTTAGTTACTTCAGAACTCCACACTACCTTGTGCATATTACTAGGACAAAGATTAGGTACAACAAGCTTACCAAAAAACTTGAGATGTTCTGGAACATCATCAATACATAAACTGTTACCACTTAATCAAATTTTTATATAGTGGTAAGAAGGTTGTCGTTTACTCAGACTTGATGATATTGATTTTAAGAATTAATAAACAAAAATACTTAAACTAGCAAATTATGGTGACAAGATGAAGAGGCACTGAGACGCAGGATTTTACTACTTTTCATACTCTTGTGGTTCAGTCATTAACTCTAGACAATATAGCTCAAACAAAAGAAGTCGTGACTCTAATTCTTTGCCAAAATAAATGTCATAAAATATTATTTGTAAGTTGTAAGCATGACGCATCAAAAGTAATTTAAACTAAGCATGCGACATCAGACAAAATAACAAGTAATTAATAGAAATCATAAAACAATTCAATCTATGCAAAAAGTCTATAAAAGAATTAATTCATTTACCACAATCATGAAAATTTGCTTCCTCTATTGTCCCAGTGATGGGGTCTAGCTCCTCATGCTCAAAACACACTCAAAATATAGATTCATGGCTCAAAAGGTGTTTTATTGGGGATAAATAATAATACAACGAATCTGCAACACCTATTGGACGTTACAGGATACACTGTTACAAGAGGTGTTACTAACTGAAGATAAGCATGACTAATGGACTGTTACAGAACAGTTTGAATATAAGACACTGACTACGACTGTTCTCTACAGCATTATGTTCTTCAACTTTAGGGTTCTTGAGAACGACACTTCTGATGTGTCGTCTGCAACTCTCTTCTTCCTCTTCTCTGCTGCTACTGCAGAATCGCTCTGCAACGATTTTTGTTGCTCTAAAACTACCTCTCACTCTTCATATCCGCTCTATAACTCCCCACATCCTTTATATACATAACAGGACTAAAAATATCTCGATTAAATGCAATAAATCTCGACTTTACTCCTCTGCCAAATTATCGAGTTTTCTTTCTCTCTTTATCTTTTCCACGCATATATGGGTTGTCAGAAATCTTTCTTCATAATTGTAATATAATTCAGGGGATATTACTTCCTCAAGCTGCGAAAAGAAACTTCCCAAAATAACACCAGACGATAAATACAGAGAAAAATGTTTCTTCCCTGTTTTAGCTCATCTCGCATTATAGTATTCAACCATCCTCCAAATACGTGAAAACCCATTGCTGAAAGATTCACTCACACCGACTACACAAGCCAGCCCGAGAAAATCCCATGAAATCCCGTGAATGTCTCAACCAGCTATCTGTTCCCTGTTCTCTTTCATTCGACGTAAACTGGCCCAAGTTTTTCAATTCTAATAGCATTACCATCCCCGTTTAGTCAAAACAGGATATTCTGTGCCAATTCCAGCTATTTAATCTCCTTCAAACTCGTCAAAATCTTCTCTGCAAAACTTCGGGTTTTCAAATAAATTTTCCCGCCAAAACAGTTCTTCACGGGGAAGAAAATGGTTGCCCCTTATCCAGAATTGGGATTCCGAATAACACGTGTCCTCCGGGTGCCAAAATAAACTTTTCGAGCCGAATTTTCCAAAAATGTTTATTTCCCAAAAATGCCTACAAACACATAAAACACCAAAATTAGTACAAAATCGAGTGCCAACAATATATAGTATTGAGATCAAATTAGACACAAAAATGTTTCTATCAAATACCGCCAAACTTATTATTTGATAGTCCTCGAGCAAATCTAATTTGGAAAATAAAAATCCTAACTCACTGTCGCAGGTATCGTGATTGCACTTAGCATGTGCAACAACCCTTTGAACCCCTAGGTGGCCCTAGTGGCCGAGTTATAGTCTTGGGAGGGTTTACCAGAGGTGTACCCACAAAACCTCTACTCCAGACCCTAGCTACCTACGCAGAACCTTGAAAGGCACTAAAGAATCTCCTTGGTTGGCATACAATCATTGACTATAGGAGGAAGTACCCTGATGCGAAATTTCAATTGATGTACACGAGTTTGCACTCAAGCATACTAAAATTCATATATAAGTGACAGAGCTCTACTCAGATAGTTTCTGGACATCATAACCGGAGTAAACCAATCACATGGAAAGATTAAGAAGATGGATGTAGAGAAAAACGTAGATGGTTTTGATGTTGAATAAGGTGAACGGTGTTTCCTATATCTGTCTGAAGGCCCCTACTAGGATGAACCTATCCTAATGGACTGAGATACCGGTCTGACTAATATCAACACAGCTGGCAAATACAAGGGAACCAGCGGGTGATAATCCTAACTCTAGGTCAACACAACTGGCATATACAAGGGCACCAGCGGTCGACTTTATTGAATTTATCCCGGTTGGTCTGATGGTCTGGTCTCAATTTTTTTATTATTTTTTTTTGGGTATCTCAATCACTCTATTTCACCCTAGCAATGGTAACAACTTGAATCGTGTGCCCCACCAAATCACTTATAAGAAAAGAAAAATAAAAACAGAAGGTGAAAAGGATTCAACGAGATATGGCGAAACTACCATGTTTTTTTTTTCTAGCACCTGAGCTATGTGCTTTTATGAATAGACTCTATAGATGTTTCCAACTAATCAGATTGGTTACTCAACTCCTACAACAAAGATGTTCCCATCCACTTAGATTGGTTAGTGCCAACCTTAATAAGAATAAATTTCTAGTCTCCAGAGTTTATTTATTTGTACTGCAACTAAAAAGTTTCTCCCATACCCCCAAAATTAAATCTAATATTGTTCTCAATGTTCTAAAGATGAAATTAAAATAATGAACAAGGAGAAATTGTTACCACTTGAAGAAAAGAGTTAAGGAAAGATATTACTGTGTTGCATGAGCATGGGTTACCTCCCAAGAAGTGCTAAGTTTAAAGTCTTCAGCCAGACTAAGAAAGGATTAGTCACCTTAAAGAATCATAAAGTAATAGATGGAATAACTGTGGATCAACAAATCCAATTAAGGATATCACAAGTAAAAGGAATATGCAACATGCCAAGAAAATTAACAAATAAAGCACACCCTTGTCTATTTTCCTGTTTAAAACAACTACATCTAGCTGTGGTTCAGGTTCAGGTTCTATAACTGGGTCTAGATAAAATATTTTCATGGGTCGCATTTCCTCATAAGTTAGATCTGAATGTTCAGGTTCTAGAGTCTGGAAAAACTCAAATAAAAACTTAGAAGCACATAATAATAACCTAAATAATTGCGGATCCTTAAAGTCAACTAAATTTTACTTACTCAGCTGACCAAAAAGAGAGTGGTGGTCTTCCTTAAACAAATGTGTCGACCCTAATCTCCTAAAGTAATTAGGTTTAGTCTTAAAACTTAATATTTGGCACATTTGAATTTCATAAGTTCCCACAATTGAAGAAAACGTTTTTGGTGGGAAAACAAAGTCAATCGAGGTATCGTAGCCTGGGCTAACCACATCAACCAGAGGATAGGTTTCTAACAACTGAACTTCTTTCTGGACATCATTAGGTTCAGGAAAACGTGTATGAAGATAATCTTGTAAAATGGTTGAGGCACATATGTCAAGTCCCAAGTGAGGGACCTTTCTAAGAGTTACAACACATGGGGAATGATAATCGCCCCCAAACTTAGAATTTTCAGGGTCTCTAGAAAGACTAGTCACAACTTCCCTAATTTCTAGGTCATCAGATTCCAGGAAACGGTCAATTGATTCTTCTAAGTCAGGTTCATCCTCACTCATCTCTACGAGTTCATTTTCTTTTTCTAAGTCTAATGTTTCCAAATCGCTAGACTCTAAAACAATATTCTCAGAATAAACTCGTTCCTCAAAACAATCATCGGCTTCGTCAAAAGGAAATACTACGTCGTCTAAAACGGGGGTATTTCTAGTCAAATCCTCATCCTTTTGAATAGGCGAATAATTATTAAAATTATTTGGATTTAAAACAGAAATATTACTATCATTATAAAGCTCAATTGGAGTAACAAATTCCTGATCACTATGCCTAAAAACTTCATATTCTTCATCAACACTACCCACATCATGATCATCATTATAATAACATGAAAATGATCGAACCTCATCTAAACAAGTAGTGTTACCAATTCTAACCTCGTCATCTTGATTATAAAAATTGTCTTCATTTTCAAGGGTACAATTGGAAACACTATATCGAGCATTTTGCGCCTCTAACAAACGCTTCTGAATCGACTCACAAGACTTCCTGATGGTATCATGTATATAAGGTTCACTCTTGGTTACGATTATTTCGTCCATAACTAAGTCATTTGTCTCAGTTGACTCATATGTCGACTCAAGTAACTTACGTGTTGACTCAAGTATCCTACCTGTCGACTCTAGTTGAGGAGAAATATAAGAATCTTGCTCGTATAACCGGAACGCGTGTGGATAGTAATTGGGCTCACCATGGTATGACCCATATCCTTCAAAAGGATGGTGTTCCCAACCACTATTCACACTATGATCATAATAGGAATAATGTCCATGTTGCTCAGTCGAATATTCGTTGTATTGGCTATTATAATACCAGTTCGACATTCTCAACACAAAATAAACCCACTGACAGGGGATTCGCGGGTGTTCAGAAAACCTCACCTCCCGTTCCATAGGGGGATGAACCGCTGAAGTCGACTCGGGCCACTACTTCTATGTCATGTACGAACCTGAGGGGCCGAGACAGTATTGTAACTTCCGACCTTCCCTGCAACAGTTTTATTTAAATCAACCCTTCCTTAGGGTTTTATAAAAAAATAAAATAAAATAATGTCCAAAAGTCCCAAAAGTTCAAAAAGTGTCCAAAAATAAAAAATGACAAAAAAATAAACCCTATGTACAGTTTCTAAAAAAATATATATATATACAAAATCTTCTTCTTCACTCCTTTTGGATTCCTCTTTTGTTTCCTTCTTTGGCTTCGCTTTTCTTTTCAGCACTTTCTCTCTAGACTTAGAATTTTCAGGGTCTCTAGAAAGACTAGTCACAACTTCCCTAATTTCTAGGTCATCAGATTCCTGGAAACAGTCAATTGATTCTTCTAAGTCAGGTTCATCCTCACTCATCTTTACGAGTTCATTTTCTTTTTCTAAGTCTAATGTTTCTAAATCGCTAGACTCTAAAACAATATTCTCAGAATAAACTCGTTCCTCAAAACTATCACCGGCTTCGTAAAAAGGAATCGTCTAAAACGGGGGTATTTCTAGTCAAATCCTCATCATTTTGAATAGGCGAATAATTATTAAAATTATTTGGATTTAAACCAGAAATATTACTATCATTATAAAGCTCAATTGGAGTAACAAATTCATGATCACTATGCTTAAAAACTTCAGATTCTTCATCAACACTATCTGCATCATGATCATCATTATAATAACATGAAAATGATCAAACCTCATATAAACAAGTAGTGTTACCAATTCTAACATCGTCATCTTGATTATAAAAATTGTCCTCATTTTCAAGGGTACTATTGGAAACACTATATCGAGCATTATGCGCCTCTTACAAACGCTTCTGAATCGACTCACAAGACTTCCTGATGGTATCATGTATAGAAGGTTCACTCTTGGTTACGATTATTTCGTCCATAACTAAGTCATTTGTCTCAGTTGACTCATATGTCGACTCAAGTAACTTAACGTGTTGACTCAAGTATCCTACCTGCCGACTCTAGTTGAGGAGAAATATAAGAATCTTGCTCGTATAACCGGTACGCGTGTGGATACTAATTTGGCTCACCATGGTATGACCCATATCCTTCAAAAGGATGGCGTTCCCGACCACTATTCACACTATGATCATAATAGGAATAATGTCCATGTTGCTCAGTCGGATATTCGTTGTATTGGCTATTATAATACCAGTTCGACATTCTCAACACAAAATAAACCAACTGACAAGGTATTCACGGGTGTTCATAAAACCTTACCTCCCGTTCCAGAGGGGGATGAACCGCTGAAGTCGACTCGGGCCACGACTCCTATGTCATGTACGAACCCGAGGGGCCGAGACAGTATTGTAACTGTCGTCCTTCCCTACAGTAGTTTTATTTAAATCAACCCTTCCTTAGGGTTTTTAAAATAAAATAAAATAATGTCCAAAAGTCCCAAAAGTTCAAAAAGTGTTCAAAAATAAAAAATTACTCCCTCCGTTCCACTTTAGATGACATTCTAGGAGTTTTCATGTACATTAAGAAATGGAGAGAGATATGAAGATCTTCCAACTATACCCATAAGAAAAGTCTTCAAACATTAATTGTTATTAGTGCATTTTAAAATAAACTTATAGTTCCAAGACAAGGTGTTAGGGTATTATTGGTAGTTTTGTGGGAATATATGAAAACTTTCAAGTATTGTGGAACAAGAAAATAACTCTAAAACATCATCTAAAATGGAATGGAGGGAGTACAAAAAAATAAACCCTATTTACAGTTTCTAAAAAAAAAAAATTTATATACAAAATCTTCTTCTTCACTCCTTTTGGATTCCTCTTTTGTTTCCTTCTTTCGCTTCGCTTTTCAGCACTTTCTCTCTTTTCTTTAGCTTAGCTCCAAATATGAAAACACACAAGAAATACCAAAACGCGTAAAAAAGAACAAAAATAATAAAAATAAAACCTAAAAACAAATCTATACACAAGTCCGCGTCGGCGGCGCCAAAAACTTGGTAGGCTCAGAAACCTACAACTGCAAGTGCACAGTGTCTAACTCGTAGACAATGAGAAGTACAGGTCATTCCCACGAGGAGTGTGAAATACCACTACTAATTAATATCAAAAATCAACTAACCAAATTCAATATTTTAGAATGTTTATGGAATAATGAAAGCAAAATTATAAAACGTAACCAAAGATGAGAAGGTGTTAAGGTTCCGGGAATCCGTTGTAGGTAAGTTATTTGTGTTCAATCACAAAGGTCTCGAATTTACTCATGTAAAATAACAAACCTAGCTACAAGTACACGGAAGGTATTTCATTAAGAACCATTGACAGGAATTATCGAAACAGTAGTTTTCTCTCACCTTAAAGTAGAATTCCAAAGCACTAAGTATACATGGCATAAATAGTCAAGAGACATTCATAAATCGATTATTACTAAGGTTCAACGAGTTCTTCTACTAATCTAACTATGGACTATACATGGCATAGAACATGAAAAATGTAGCTAGAAGATAAAACATTGAAAAAGAATCACAAACATTAACATTAAGCTCAAATTATTGAAACCCATTGTTTAGAACACAAAATAAATCAACCTACAACTTCATCCTTTCACCCTAACATGAATTAGTTCGACATGAATTTTCCAAAAATCATAAATAAAAATAAAATCAATACCACAAACTAATAGAACAAAAATCGAAAAAAAACTTCAAAGCCTAGTATATCCGTTCGGCTCGAAGCCGCAGCCTCCTCCCTCTTCATTTCCGAACTCTGTTCGTTTATATCTCTTAGGGGTTGCCGCAGGAAATCATACCTAGCAACTCTCCCACCAAGGCCCACTCAAACACCCTGGCCAGTTTATAAATCCGGGCCCATTCAAAGCCCAACAACTCCATCCTAAAAGTGACCATTTTTAGGATTTGGTGTGGGCCACTCCATCCAGCACCCCGTTCTAATTCATTTTTGATTTGGCGTGGGTCAGCTTCGCCTCGCGCCGTCGTTTAGGATTTTTTATTTGCTGTGGCTCAGCTTCACCTCGTTCCGTTCCGATACATTTTTGATTTGTTATCGTGCGACTTCTCCCCACGCCGTCGCGATGCATTTTTAATTTGGTGTGACGAGACGCATTTTAGATTTTTGATTTGGTTTGGCTCGACTTCGTCTCTCCCTGTCCCGATGTATTTTTAATTTAGGGTTGCGCAGTTTCGTCCTTCCTGATGCATTTTTGATTTTGGTGTCGCACAGCTTCGTCCCGCTAGTCACAATTCACTTTTAATTTGGTGTTGAGGGGCTTCGCATTTTCAATTAGTAATCTTGTGGTAATAATACCTGGTGAACATGGTCGTCCCTGAAATTCAGGATACTGAGAGAAATTATTAAAATGCTGCCGGATAAATTTTCTTTGACCTTTTGACTTAGTCAACATAAGTAACATATATACGTGTGTAGTCGGTAGTGTCCTAGGCCAGCACATCCTGTTCCCAAGTCCAAGTGCCCAACATGCATTGTCAAGTCAGCGAAAAAAAATAAAAAGAAAAAAGAAGATGGAACTGGATTATCAATTTCTCCGTCTCATTCTCTATTATCTTTTCACCTCTCCCCCTGCGCATGAAGAAGTTCATAGTTTGTTCATCTTTTTTCTTCTTTTCTTTCTCCCTTCTGCTGATAACCAATTTCCCTTTTGTATCTCCTTTTTTTTTTTTTTTTTTTTTTTTTTTTTGTAAACTCTTCTATTATGGATGTTTATTAATCAATTTTATAGTTAAATCTTGATATGAGTGTGCTTCATATTTGATTTGAAGAAATGAGTTTGTAATTTTGATTCTTGGCTTGATGATGAAGAATGAGATGTGTTCTTATATTATTATTATTTTTGATTAATTTTGTGATTAGGCCGACCGAGCGAAACGAGGGAGGACTCTATATACGGTGACTTTTTGTCAATGTGAAGCGTGACATTTTTTTCCAATTAGACACAAAAGATTAGATTTGGTTTAACGATGAAAGGACAACGCTACCCCCTCTAAATCAAAAATTCATTTTTTTCCTTTAAATATTTTCGTAAATAAACCCAAGAGGAAGGGCACTAAGATATTAGACATTTTCGTAAATAAACCAAAGAGTAAGGGCTCTAAAGTATTTGATATTTTTATAAATAAACCAAAGAAAATGGGCAACTAGATATAAGAGTCATATTTTATTGTAATTCCTTATATGTCCTATTTTTTTAGGGGTATAATTGGAAATCAAACTTTAATATAACATATCTAAAAATTCATGTCTTGGAATTTTACAAATTTTATCTTGTTGGAAAGGTTTTAAAAAAATCTACGCAATGAGCATATACAACAATATCAAATTTAGACTTTTTACGAAAAATTTAGAAGTATTTATCATTTTAGGCACAATTTTGAAAATAAATGTAGATCCATTTTGTAAATTACCACAAAGGATACATAATACTTTATGTAACCATATTTTGGTTTTATGCATCAACTAGATTTAACCGATGTACTCTCTCCGTTTCAAAAAAAGTGATATTTTCACTTTAGGCACAAATTTTCTTTTACAGTCCAATTACAGCAGTGTTTCCTTATTTCTTCGGTCAACTCTCCCACCGTGGCAGCGGTCATCTAGTTAATTTCTTGTAAAGGTCACTTACTATTGTCATCATTTGCATCATAAAAAGGGGAAAAAAATTCTGATAATTTTTTTTTCCCCGAAGATTAGTACAATACAGCTTTAAATATTATTAATCATTATCAAAACAATCATTTTGAAGATTAACTTTACTTTTCTTTCGATTTGTACTTTGAATGATTAAGTTAATTAACCACAGGGAAATATAAGGTCAACTATATAAGGTAAGGTATCAATCCATTCAAGTTCCGGACATTTATTTCTCAGGTAAATATCTCGCTGCAATAATGATTTGTTGAATGAAGAAGATACTGCGTCGAACCAATTTTAGACCGTATAGGATCGGACGGTTCGGCAGTTGGACTGTACGGGTTTGGAAGAGATCGCGCATTACTTGGATAAATCAGTGAAAAACTGTCTTTAAAATTGTCAGGTTTCAAGGTAACACCCACCTTTAATCAGACGGTGTTACAAACGACCAGTTAAATATCGGGTGTAAACGAAGTGTTAATGAATTTTTAATGTCTCGACCAATAGAGTCCTGCCACTTGTCATCACCAGACTTGCTCTTTTGTTTAAGGGGGTGTCACACTCAATGTGCGACGTGGGATCTCATATGACTTAGCATTTTAAAGGAGGGGAGATTTCAGAAGACCTTCTTCTCTCTCATAAAGAAGAAGACCAAACAACTAGGACCAAGCTGATTTTGAAAACAAAACCAGTATGTGTTAACGCACAAGGCAATGATTGAATCGGATCCGACCTGCTGTTCCTCAGAACATGTAGATAACATGTATTGGAGTTTTTGAAGTTTAGATTTCCTAAAGCAATCAGGGTAACAAAGAACCAACTAACAGTAACAGTAGCCAAGTAGTATCCAAAGTAGCAGTGGTAGTTTGGAACAGTCTTTGAGGGTCTTGATCGGAACAAATCGGGCTAACTCGGTTTTGGAGATCTGTAACAATTGTAATGGTTGATGATGAGTTTGATCTAGTTGTAGTTGTCTCTGTTTCCATAGTTTGAGTTTCTGTTACTGGTGTTTTTCTTTAAAGAGATGCATTAACTTCCAGATGAGCCAACGTCTTTAATAGCTTGAAGATAAACGCCAATCACCCAAAGCTAAAGTAAGTAAGTAACCCAAGCTGAAAACAAGGATAATAAATTTAACTACTATTACCAAGATCAAAATCAGGGTGAAGAGAAATCCCTAGAAGAAGAATCAACAATAGATTGAAGTAAAAGGAGAATAATAGTGAAGTATAGAGTTGTAAACTAGCAGATTCAAACACAAATCTAGATTACAAAACAAAGCTTGGATAAGTTAGGCAAGATAAAGAGCAGTCCTTATTTGTTCTCCAAAAAGCTAAATCAACGGTTTTGGTTGTTTATTTTTAAATGTCTAAGATTGAAAGTTGGAATTACATCTAACGGTCTTAATTTTCTTATCATATCACTAATATCCCATTAATTTTTTCATACTTAATGTTTTATTTATATTCTATAATAAATATATCCACTATTTATAGATCCTAATAAATAATAAATAACAAATTTGTTAAAATTAATAGTGGTGGTTGTGAGGCGCTTGTGAGTGGTGGTGGTAAAAGAAGAAGTAATGGTAGGTGGTTCTTTTGATATTGGTGGGAGTTGTGTAGTGGACAATTTAAATGTCGTGTTAGTTAATGTAAACTCGGCTACAATACCAAAATAAAATAAATGACAATTTAATAAGTATCTTGATCGTCACTTTACGTAGTAACAAAAAATGAATGATACATATTTTTATCGAGCCCGTGATGTTATGGTATTGGATAAGTTAGCTTATATAAGTGGCGGTCCAGTTTTGTGCCTACAAAAGATAAATTCATATCTGACATTTTTCCTCAATTAAATGAAAGTGATCGCGCATTACTTGGATAAATCAGTTTTTCTGTGCTATAATAAACTTAGCTCTCATAAAATTGCCAGGTTTCAAGGTTTGTATGAATCGTCTCTATGTTACTCTCTTCTGTATTTGGGTTTGTTTTTTTTAGAGTTTTCAATTCTTTAAATTTTGTTAATTTTTTAATTTGGATTCACATATAATTAGCGGATGTTACGGTTTTGTTAGATTTTTCCCGTTTTGATATTGTACCTATATTTGATTTGATATGAGGTTTAGATATAGTTGGATCACCTCAATACGATGGCATAGTTCAATTATAAGTTTTTGTGTTACCATATACAATTTACAAAGATTTCAATATTTTTATTTATTATGTTGTTTATTAGATTAGTTTTTGTAGTATTTGATAGATGACTCATTCTTCAGCCTATATGTCGGGTCTACATAGCATGAATCAAAACGGTTGAAGCTCAACGTGGGTTTATCCCTTATAGGTGATTAAGGTGATGTTCACAAATATATGTTAGATTCAGTTTTCACATAGTTATCATCATTTACCCTTTCATTTTTCTTTTGTTAAATATTTGTGTTTGAGATTATAAATCAAAATAAGATTTCATTTTAGTGAAACTTGGGAAAATGCCTCGTATAACGATCCCCCATTGGGAAAATGCCACATGAAAAAAAGTCATGGGAAAATGCCCCACCGTCACTTTTTCCATCCAAAAGGCGTTAAATGGTCAAACCATCACATGTGTGTGTTTTCACTGCAAGGCAAAGGACAAAATCACCCTTTCTTCAGGATGTTGACGCGTGGCTTATGTTTAGTTGATGGCCGGTGGAAGATGGGATGGCGTAATTACCAATATAGGGCTTAATTTTTCTATAAATGACCTCCATGTCCTTCAACATGATTTCGACACGTGTCACCAGGCATGGATGAACGGCTACACATCATACCGCGTTGATTTACCTTATCCGCCCAACCTTTTTCATTTATTACTTCCATGTCCTATTCACCAGATAGCGTCGCGTGGGGGTGGGAAAATTATGAACGACTGAGGCTGAAATATATTGGACCGTTTTCGAATACCCGTTGTATTAAAAACCAAATTCATTATACTAAAACAACAAACAACAATCACTCAAGTTCGAAATTTGTTTCTTTGATAAAATCTTTTGTTATTAACACAAGCAACAAGTAAATAAAATAAAAAACGATAACAAAGCCTCTCCCAAACTTTTGGTATGCTTGATAAAATCTTTTAAGCTCTTCCATGCTCCACCACTTGGATCCTAACTTTTCAGCTACCTTCATCTTCCGCATAGCAAAAGTATTTCCAGATTATCTTGATAACATAAACAACATGAACTTCACTCTGAACGACGAAGTATTCAGTTCACATTTTGAAAATGCAAAGTGATCAACCTGGTTTTCACTGCTCATAGGACTTCTTCTGTCGGTTTTACCTCTATAGAGTTTAGGTCGTTCCATTTCAATATCACCCATATAGTCCAGAACTAACACATATAATTACCACAATCACAAATAGAATTCATTAGTCAACATATTATAAACTTGCTAAAATGGATTTTCGAAAGAAAGAAAGAAAGAAAGAAATGCTAAAATGGATAAAAGTACATTCATACATATTTATATGGAAAAAAATGTGATCGCGCACCTGCGCAAGCATAATTGAACGAGCACCACTACCACCTTCGGATGATTTTGATGTGATGTCATCTAACTATAAACTTAATCATAGTTATGCTCCAGAATTTAGCTGGATATTATCAAATCTTTCTGTTTCCCACATAGAATGTATAATCTTATATTCTCAAAATGTCCATTAGTAGTATATATCCAAACATTTTTTGGACGCCAAAATCTTTATCGAATGATGATGGAAGACTTTTCTTATAGAATAACGAGTTTAATACAACTATTAGGTAGCGAATTCCATGTTGATGGACTTGAAATTGGAATCAAACAAGAAACAAATCATCTTATAAACTACAGAAACACTTTTTTCTTACAACAAAAGGGATGAATAATCATAAATTTATTGGTCGATCAAATCATCTAGAGTATCTGACATGAGCATAGCAAATTAACTATGGCGAAAATAAACAAAGAACACAATTTAGATAGGCTTGGTACCAACTCAAACAACACAACACATGTATGATTACCATTGAAACCAAATCAAAGTTCTAATAAGATAGACAAATAATTGCCTATATTGATCCGCGAGATGTCATGGGGATTTTTGTTTTCGTGAATTGAAGTCAACAAGGAAAATTCTTTAACTAGAAAGCATAACCTCTTTTATAAGCATAAGCTCTTCTGTTAGATCTTAGAGATTAACTTTGCGGTAGTGTTTAGGTCACCAAGGGAATAAAGGATGTGATTCTCTTGGCGCCTAAATAAGGAAGGAATCAGGAGAGCTAATATTTAGAAAAACCCACAGTTAAATATGAGAACATAATCTGGGTCATCCAACTGTGGTATAGGTGCTAGTTCAATTTTGATTGCGCAGGTGCGCGATAAAAAAAATCCTATTTATATCAGAAAATAGAATGCAAAAACATAACTTATAGATTTAAGACAACACAATTGGTATACCTAAATGACAGGGTATGTTATAACAGTAAAACTTTATAGCATATAAAGTGTTCTAAAAAACAAACCAATTTCTAACAGCTGCCTTATGATAAGAAGTAAGAGAAATTCAAAACACATGAAGATGAGTTCTATTCACCATATAAAGGCAAGACGGCGAATCCTTTACCAAAGGAAGCGCTATCATATGAGGACATGTTATTAAATTTTGAAAATGATGGAGAAACTAATCAGAAGGCAAATAATGATTTTCCCAGCATAAAGTTCAAGATCGCAATTAATCAGAAGGAAGTGAATGATTTTCCTAGCAAAAGGTTCAAGAAAGAAATTAATCATAAGGCGAAGAATGATGTTCCCAGCATAAAGTTCAAGAAAGCAATTAATCGGAAGGAAGTGAATGATTTTCTCAGCAGAAGGTTCAAGAAAGCAATTAATCAGAAGACAATTCCCAACAGAAGGTTCAAGAAGGAAATTAATCATAAGGCAATGAATGATTTTCCCAGCATGAGATTCAAGAAAGCTACGATGAATAATTTTCCGAGCATAAGGTTCAAGAATGCAATCAATCAGAAGGTAATTGGTGATTTTTAAAAAACATGGTTCAAGAAGATAAATCAAACAGAATTTCCGGAAAATCCAAGAATCATACAAAATAGAAGAATTATTCAACCATTTGATCGGGGCAGTCAACATGATCCAGGCCCAACAAGTGTTACTCGACCCAAGAAATACCATATCTAAGATAAGCGCTCAAATCTATCTAAGGGCGTGAACACTCATAAAACTTAAGGAGAATTTTTAGAAGTCCAATATCTCTATCTCATAGCATTAGGTAGAAAATCTAGGGGAAGAGTCGTCGTCATGTTTTCCCCCTTTAGTCAATTAAAAAAAAAAGGCAGAGCCATCACCACATTTGCCCCCTTCAGTAAGTCAAAAAAAAAAAGGAATTGTTATTTTCAATTTTATAGCGTCGAAAAAAAATCATTAAGAATTATTATTTTCAGTTTTACAGTGTCAGGAAAAAAAAAGGGGCACCTTCATCATCATACTGGGCCCATGCCATTAAAATAAGTTTCAGTGTTTTATTACAATAATCGGTGGTTGAAGTCTTTTTCAAATAAATAAGTCAGAGAGAGATATGTTAGTCCATTTGTATGTCATCATTAGTCTTGTACAACATCTCCTAAAGTTATATGAGCAACGGACGTCCAAATGGGTAGGTTCGAGTAGCAAAAAAAAAATATAAATAAATAAATAAAGGAGGTTAGACTTCATTGTCCAGGTATTTCTCGCTGGGTAGAATTTTGTTATATGCGGCCTGCCAGACTTTACTATGAACGATTTATTTTGTCTTCTGCGCTCGGGGTCCAGCAGGCTGATCCTCTCGGTCCCTTGTTGTTTGCTTTGACACTTCATCCCTTGGTAAAGTCTATTGCTTCCCGTTGCAAGCTTGACTTGCACGCCTGGTATTTGGATGATGGTACAATTACTGGTGATACACTTGATGTGGCCAAGGCTTTGAGCATAATAGAAACTGAAGGACCAAGTAGAGGTTTACATCTCAATAGAAAAAAAAAACGGAGATTTTTTGGCCTTCTATTGATCCCAGAAGTACTGCTGATTGTGTATTCCCTCCTGATATTGGTAGACCTTCTAATGGTGTTAAAATTTTGGGGGACCTGTGAGTTTGGATACGAACTTTATTAGTGATACTATTTTTTCACCTGTGCTATGCACGAGTTTGTTTCTGGCTCATGAAACATAGGCTCAAGTATCTATCAATAAATTAATAGAATACCAAAATGATAAAAGGACTTGTTGTCCAATATTTTCAAAGAGTACAATTAATAAAAAAATCAATGCCACAAATAGATATTAAAATGTCAAGGACTTGTAGTCATTTTTTATCTCCTTTCTTTCCTTCCTCCTTTCTCTCCCATAATTTTTTTTTTTTTTCTGATTCTTTGCCACATATACATGAAAAATCGCAACAGTAATATACAACGTTTATGACGACCTTTCATCAAGTCAATAGTTATTATGAAAATGTTACATTATATAGGGAATAATTTAGACGGTTATTTTATAATTTAATTGTAAATTATTTTTCTTATTTTCTCCGTTAATGAATTTTTGAATCAATATTTAAGCATTAATCCTACAATTTGAGGTTTTCGACGAATTCCACATTTTTATGTTTTTTGGACAATTATTGGTATGAGAATCTTGAAAAAATAATAATAATATTTTTATCCTACATTGAAAAAGGACCAGATCGAGTTTTATAAGTGTCTTTCAATGATTTCATTATTGGGATAGTAACGAGTTAAAGCGGGTCTCATAATTTGTCTCATGAAACTAAACCCGGCAAGAACCCGCGGTGTACAAAACAATTCCGTCGATTAATGATAATTTTCATCATAGATAATTCTACCTTAACAAAAAGTTTACCGTATTTTATCCCGTGTGAGGATCAAGGAAGTTCATTGGATAATAAGTAGTTAACATGTGTCCTGCCATTTATCTCTGTTTTACCACTGCAGTATATACTCTCTGATATTTTTGTTAATTTTTTTCAAATTTCTCCAGTATTTACCTATTCTTGATATGTTGAGAAAATTACCTGAAACAATTTACATTTATTTTTTCCCACCCGATTTCGATGTATTTATGGACGACTTTTTGAGTTACATATTTCAGCTCATTGTTTTTGGACGACTTTTTGAGTTACATATTTCAGAGAAGTGCATTTGAAAGAGAAAAATAAACACACCATTTATATAAGAGTGAACAGAAAATCTTTACGAACGGAGATCAATTATATAGAGCTTAAATTTCTATATACCTTGAAATGAGTCACATGTTCCGGTTGACAGCCTACTATTACTTTAATCACAACATCGGTTTAAATTGGATTGCATTTAGCTCCAGAAAAAAAAAAAGAAAGAGATAAATCTAATACATAAATAGATACTGTGAAGCCTAACACCAAGAAGAGATCTTGAATGAACATTCAGTATTAAGATCCAGGAAGTAACTAACACCAAGTACAATGACTTGGTGATGCTTCTATCCACAAAAAGCTTTTAAGCCCGAATGTCCTCCCTATCCAGAACCAGTTCTTTAAAGATCTGCATTTTCTCGAGATCCTAAGCAATTCGAGAGTAATTACACGAGATCCAGTCAAGACAACCAAAAAATCATTCGCAACTACATAAAATAAAACTATTAAGTGAATTTATCGAATAGTTAGGCGCTAAACTGGTGATGGGATTAAAATTAATGGGCAAACCAGGACCTTGTGGAAACACCTTTCCAAAAAATTCTAGCTTACGAACTGGTAACAAACAACATTTTAAAAATGTACCGGAGGTAAACATAACCTGGCCATGCCGAAATTCAAAATACGAGGGTACCCAAATATACCTCAAACTAAAACTTTTCCACCTATAAGTCCTTTATCCGAAAGTGATTGTCTATGGACTGAGTCGAGACAATACAAAAAAATCGGTTCACACTTCGTATGATCGTCTATGGATACGAGATCGAGACAATACAACAACGAAATATGTTTACTTGATAAAAGGTTCGGAATTAATCACACACAATATGATTACTTATCAAGTAAATAAGAATTAACATTTGTGCAATTTACTTTAAATTATAATAACAACAATTATAATTGCGGAAAATAAAAGTAAATGACACAACAAGATTTTGTTAACGAGGAAACCGCAAATGCAGAAAAACCCCGGGACCTTGTACAGAATTGAATACTCTCAGGATTAATCCGCTATACAAAACCAAACCAACTTCGTATAATTGAGACCAAGCAACTAAATCTATAGTTCACCTAGTTCCGTCTGTATTCCCACGCCTCCGACCTGTAATAAGTCACGTACGTGGAACAATTCGTTTGGTTCATATTCCAAATAGTAAAGGAACAACAAATCTGTTTGGTATCAACTCTTTTCAACCAAGTGATGTGAGTTCGACAAAAGACTCTTCTGTTTATCTCAATAAACTCCTTTGTCAAGTTCTTAAATCTATCTTATTATCAACTACCAAAGTAATTATTAAGATTTTGCAATCAATACTTTTAATCACAAAGAATTTTATTGATGGCAATCTACACAACTAATCAATCTAATCTATCACAAGGATAAACCGATTATAGTTGGATCCTCTTTTACCGAAACAAGTATTGTGCACACCAAAGATTATGAACCCAAATCAGAAATATTCAAAGTCTTCTTGTCTTCAAATCTTCTTAGATCTTCAATAAACACATGCACACAATCAACTTGAATCTCTTGTGATCAATCACGCACAGAACGGAGTCTGTTAACAACGGATTATCACAAGACGTATTTAGATCTACAAACAGTCTAAAGATCCCCGTCGAAACTTCGATCTAGTTTGAGTGAATCTTATATCAGAAGAGAAGACTCTCAAGCATAAACAAACTAGGTGCAATCAAAGTTCAACCACCGATAATCAATCAAATTAATCAAAAAGAAAAGATAAACCGCAATTATCTAGTTTCCCACCAACGGTACTAATAGAGCTTCTCAATCCCAAAGAAGTCTTTCAATTGAGCGGCCGTAAGAGATTTCGCCTAATTAGGTTACTCTCCTCTCCGAATAGGCGGCTTCACCAGTAGCAGGACAACTGTGATAGTTTTGCTGCCTTTAAGGATTAGTTTGCTCGAAATGCAAACTTTGATATTTATAGACCAAGGAAGTTTGGACACCAAGGAATTTCCAAAACCGAAAATATTCTCAAGATATGCAATATATTCCAGATTCGGTTTTCATAATTCCTGGAAATGCTTTGTCCAAATAATGACCGAAAATCTCTTAGAAGATCTCCAAGTACTAATTTTCATTTTCCAAAAATAATATTAAAAACCTTGAATAAAAGATTCTCAATTTATTTTATTCGATTCGGGATTTTCTTCCTTTAGCTATTAAGGGATAACTTTGAACAATTAAAGATAAGCGTTACTGCACATGTTCAAAGTATATCGACATCTTTACTTTGTAAGTCCTCTTTCATACTTACAATCTTGAAATCAATTTGCCACACTTCCAAACAAGTTTAGAATTGGTTCATCTGAGTTTCAAGAACTACGTGATTGATCAAGAACACTCAATCACCAAACATGGGTTTCACGGTTCTACCAAAACAAGTTTCGGTTCTACCTACATGTGAGTACTTTACATAGTCACAGTAGTTACCAAAATTAGGTTGACTAGGTACTAGGATCGGTTCCCCACATATATATGGTATCTAACTTGTACTTGCTGCACATGTCCATAGGATCGGTTCCCCTTTTCCTAGAAACGTGTTACACATGTCCATAGGATCGGTTCACATTTCTGCTAAAAACTTGTTGCACCTCATATAAGGATCGATTCCCCTTTGTCATAGGTTGCACCTCTTACTAGGATCAGTTCCCCTTTACCCAGAGTCGGTCATAACAATAACACTAAATCGATCATACCATCTCAGGTGATTACTTAAGATCGGTTTCACTAACAAAAGTCATACCAATACAAAAGTCAGGCCTTTGTGAATAGTTTTACCAAGAACATAAACAAGTCATGACTGGTTATACTAATCACACATATTGTTAGTTCAAAAGATATGCAATGAATAACAATACCAATAATGCCTGGCGATTTTTCTTTCGATTCACAAAACAAGTTCATGTATTTACTTCCTTAAAACAAATGTAAAACATTATTTCCTAGGATGAAATCTTCACCTTATACCCATACATAATCACAATAACATTCAAACGATTATGTCGATTTCTCATCTACAAAGTTTAATGGTTAAGCAATAAACCTCGTATTGTATTCCTTAATACTATGTCTAACTAGAGTATATTCATTCATGCTTCGCAGTTTGGTTTTCAATATGCACGACTTGAAAGATACGTTAGGGAATGAAACAGTTCAAGTAAAATATCACTAACCTCAAGTGGAAGGATGATGTTGTCATTGTAGCTCCTTACTTCTTCACTTCTTCAAGTCTTCGAAATACTTGTAATATCTCATATCCTAATACTTTCAAGCTAACCTATACGAAGTTGACTCTAGTACATAATCAAGCGACTCTTTAAATGAGTTTTGGCTCACTAAAATATGGCAACCAAACTTGACATACCAAGGCTTGGTGGGTTCAACCGAGCTATGCTCTAACAATCTCCCCCTTTGTCCATTTTAGTGACAAAACTCTTACATCATATGGATAAACAAATTACAATAATTCATTACACATACGCTTGATTCCCGAATTCAACAACACAATAATCTGTATACATTCAATCCATAAATGCCGTTATTGACATTATAATAACAAAGCTAATACTCCCCCTAAAGCTAAGATATGTAGATTTTTAATCCGCATGTCTTTGTTATTCCCTTTGTGGTCTATATAACTACAAGTATCATATGATATGCTACACCCCCTTAGTCTATGCTTTTACTCTTTCGTTAGATAAACGTTTAAGCACCAATGTCCTTTCCCTTAGTGATACCAATCAATATAAATCAATACCAATATCACTTGTTTACTCCATATATTTCTCCCCCTTTTTGTCACAAAATGACAAAGAAACGAAAAAATAAAGGACAAACCGAAAGGATCTTACAAATCTTAATAGACTTGCAACCTACAGAGTTAAGCCCGAGGGTTCCACACACCATTTTTGATAACCAATATCAAAATCGAAACTACACGGTAATTTTATTTTGATATGTTACCAAGAAAACAATTTCCCGAAGCAATTTTCCCTAATAGTTTAGCAAACCAAAAATCGACTAAGCACCTTAGTTCCTTTGCTAACCGATTGTACAAATACAATCGCTTGTTCGATAAGACCAAAATAAAGATAACTCTATGTTAGAGCATTGCTCGGTCGAACTCGCATGCGTTCCTATCTCAAGCATGTTTTTCAATGTTAGTGATCAAAACTATAAGTTTTGATTTCTAGTCTACTATAGCTAAGGTCTCGGACTAGGATAAAAAGTGTAGTTGAGCTCAAGAACTCCATGACAATCATCATACAAAACGAAGGACTACTCAAGGAACCGGTGGAACTTCATCGACTAAAAGGTATGTGGAGACTTGAACTTATCTATCACTCAAAAGTCTACTTATCTCTTATCTTGAGATAAAAGTCGTTTTGCTATATAGACTTAGATTATACACATTTGCTATTTCGAGCCGAGTTTATCTCGCCTACCTATTTCTCGAAATATGTGTTGGTAAGCTTTCACTTTAGCCAAGTTCATCTTTAACTAGTGACGAAAGTCATGACAAGTTTCAATCACTTTGAAAATTTCTTACTTTGACGAAAAATAGTTTGTGAATAACAACTATAGAATATCAACGTCCTCTAAGAATGTTTCAATGATTGAAATGGGAGTTTAGATAATATAACCATTGGAGGATATAAGCATTGTTGTGGAAACACATATATGTATAAGTCCTTATTCCTTGAACCGAAGTTTGCGAATTTTGTTGATCAAGAGAACCGGAATGGTGGCGTGAGCCAAGTTCGCGAACTAGCGGAAGTTCTCGTCCCAAGAAATTCTACTGGAGTTTGTGAACTCCGTCCGGGAACTTGAGTAGGTTATATCTAAAAACGATGTTTGTGAACTTATTCTTATATAAACTAAGGAATGCAAATTGAAAACTGTGGCTATATAGTTCATTAACCGATTCGAGTGAATCAAATCGTTTTTGCTTCGATTGTGTCTTGTGTAGTTACATAAGATTTCCTTGCAATTGAACAACTCTCTAACTAGTTCATTTGAGTCACTTGAACTAGTTATGGTGAAGAAGAATATGGTTGATATGAAAGTGATCATATGGCTAACCATTTGGTTGACTATTGTTGAACCAACAAATGTACAAGTTTAGGTACGGTTACACAAGCCTATAAACGTGCATTTCATTTGTGTGTAACAAGCTAGTTTTCGATCTAACGGTTGAAATATATTAGCTTGAATCTAATCAGGTTTTCATCTAACGACGAATATTGAATGCTTTGTTACCAAGCTAACATTGATCGCAAACCCTAATTTGAAAGAAAATATAAAGGAGAACTCTAGCAACTGGGAAACCTAATCCCCACACCTTATGTGTGATACTAGTTGTGCTAAGATGGAGTCGATTCTCCTTTAACCTTTGTTTTCTTCTTCTAAACCAGGTTAACGACTTAATGACTTCATTGGATTGTGATGCCAGACCGATACTACTTTCTTATAGTTGTGTGATCTGATCTTGCTGTTTCTATCGTACGATTACAATTGTAATGATTGGCTTGAGATTGATATCTCCGATAGGCAAGATATAAAAGAAATCACAAACACTTCGTCTCATCGTTTGTGATTCCGCACTATCTTTTTTCGCTGCGCCGATTAAGATTATTGTGAGGTTATTGATAATTCTAGGCTGTTCTTCGGGAATATAAGTCCGGTTTATCAATTGGTTCCTGTTCACCTTGATTTATAAAAAAGACGGAACAAAACTCGTAGGTATATTCGTGGGAGACGGATTTATCTATTACTGTAGACTTTTCTGTGTGATACAAATTTGTTTATTAAAGTCTTCGACTTTGAGTCGTAGCAACTCTTAGTTGTGGGTGAGATCAGCTAAGGGAATCAAGGACGTAGCATCCTACTGGGATCGGAGACGTAGGAGCATAACTATACCTTGGATCAGTGTGAGACTGATTGGGGTTCAACGACAGTCCAGACCGAAGTTAATTTGGAGTAGGCTAGTGTCTATAGCGTCTTAATACAGTGTGTATTCAAACTGGACTAGGTCCCGAGGTTTTTCTGCATTTGCGGTTTCCTCTTTAACAAAATTCTGGTGTCTGTGTTATTTCTTTTCCGCATTATATTTTGTTATATAATTGAAATATCACAGGTTGTGCGTTGTTCAATCAATTAGTATATCCGACCTTTTGGTTGTTGATTCAAATTGATTGACACTTGGATATTGGTATTTGGTACCATCCAAGTTATCTCTCTAATATTTGATAAAGACTCGCAGATTTGTATTTGCTTGAGTATATATCAAATCGAGAGATTGAGATATAAACTCTTTGATATACTTGTTATCTAGATTGAGTCTGACTGTCTAGTTGATTCTCTAGAAAGTATATTAGAGTTTGTCCATGCAGATTGCTAAGCGAAATATTGGGTGTGGTTGTTGTACCCCCGCTTTTTCAATTGGTATCAGAGAAGGCAAACACTCTAAACCTAATAAGTTTGTGTTTGTTCGTTCCTTAAAAATTGTCCATGAGAAATTTCTTTGGAAAACTTGCTCTTGGCATCTGTAACGCACGCCAGAAGTGCTTAAAGATTGTCCAAGGATTATTATGGTTAAAACTTCCGGGTTCACATGATAATCTCATTTCATCTAAAAAGGAAAATTTAGATGATGAGAACCAATCTAAAGGAAAAAATAAAAAGAAGGAAAAATTGAGGAAACGTTCGTCACACTCAAGGATATGGACTCTCACTAGATTAACTCTTGATCTCTTTGAGGAATACTATCATAATGGATCAATTGATAAAGATCTATTTAGAGCGTTCGAAGGCGTTTTTAAACTCTTAGAAAAACTTAATTCTGATAAGTCTAAGAATCCTCCCGAAAAAGGTTCTATACATGTTAAACCATCAAATAATATTGTACAACCTAGGAATTGGAAGAATTTTCCTTCTAGCCAGATCAAACGAAGGATAGAAAGCTCTATTGATTATATCACGGGGAGTGTTCACGCATATCAACCAGAAATGTTGCATGAGAATTCCTCTGCACATTATGCCTCTCGGTGACATGCCTGGCACTACCCCATTTGTATATATCTTGGTATGGAGCAAGAAATGTTTGAGTTGTGTACAGTTTTGTTATTCTCTTTTAGAATACCGAATAAAGCTTTATACTTCATCCATCGTCTCTCACAAAAGTGTGTTGTCACGGGATGCATAACCTTTGATGTGCAAACGGCTAAGAAAATCCCACCTTCCTTGTGTGGGTCGCGGTTCACAAACGGGTCCAAGCCCATTATTGGTTCTATAAAGAAGAAGTTCGCGCACCCTCTTCTTCATCACCCGTCCGCGTACGTGAACCTCTAGGGTTTTGTGTGTTTCCTCCATTGAAGCCTTCTTGAAGAAATTGAAAGAAAGGGTGTTCAAGATTCAATCCAAGTAAGTAAATTCCTCTTGTTCCTTTCAATTTCTAAGATCTCATGATGAATTCTAAGGGCTCAAAAAGAAGCTCCAAAATCTCAAATACCTCTAGCATGGATTCTCCTTGTGACCAAAATTCTCTTAGGATTAGGTTTGTGGATGATTCTTGTGCTAGAATTTTTGAAAAGATTTCATCAAAAGGTTTTATCCTAGAAAACAAATTGGATCTCTCTAGTGGGCATGAAGAGGGTTTAGCTTGCTTCAAAGAATTCAAGCTTGGAAATATCTTTGATGGTCATGGTCAAGGATTTGATTCTCTCACAAGAATTTTCTATGGCAACATTCATGATGTTGATCTTAATAAGATGGAATTCAAATCCATGATAAATAGAAAAAGATTTCTTGTTGATAGAGAATTAATTTCAAAGATTACCAACATTCCGTTGGGAAATGTGCGTCTTCCTAGACCAAGTGATGAACGTCCATCACGTAATGAAATCTCTATTGGGATTTGCGGAAATAAGGTAGCTTGGAATCAAGGAAAGTTTCCTACTAATGATCTTAGTATTGCGTTGATGGCATTTGGAAAACTTGGTATCTCGAATCTTTGTCCCTCCACAATTGAGAATTCTTGGTGGAGTCATGAGTTTGCGGAATTGGTCTATTTCCTTGAATCGGGTGTTCAAAGTCTCGATATTTGTGGTTTTATCATCTTTCGAATGACTTCGATGACTTCACCTATCAATATGTTAGGTTACCCTTGCTTGATTGGTCAAATTTTCCGTGATCGTGGTTTTGATCCAATTGGCAACTCTCTCGGGGTTCCCAAACCAGTTCGTCCCTGTACCTTCAGACTCATAAGGGAGAATGTGTGCAAAAGACAAATAGATGCTTCACTTAATTATTGTGACCCTACCACCTTGAGTCTTCTTCAAAAAAGTCACAAAGGCGTGTGTAAGGTCGATTCAAGGGTTAAGTGCGTACAAGAACAATTGTCATTAGTTGCAACTAAGTTTCACAAGCTCAAGGAAGAGTTGAAAACAATTCAAGCATCTTGGAGTATTTCCGATGGGGAAGACAATGAGTAAAAGATGATTTTATTTTCCTAGTAAATATTTTATTTTCTTGTTTTGTTTAGAAGAATAACTAGAGTTTGGAATAGCCATTATTGTGATACACATAGCTATGTCCAACGTTTTCATCTTCATGTTTTTTAGATTTATTGGTTTAAATTCTAAATTTGTTTGGAAGATGATTTTTGCAGTATTAATCTTTATGATTTTTTATATTGCAATATTGTTATGGGATATGTGTGTTTATGTCCGTGACTATGATTGTCCCATACCTTGTCAATAGTAAAGTCTTTCATATGTCGATATACATGTATTGATAAAAGATGAATAGACTTTTGACAATTACAAAAGTTAAGCCTATTATGTCAATTATTGATGGAATATAGGTTAAAATATTTTTTTTGCAAGGATTATGTCTATTGAATGTCGTTATGCGAATAGTGATGGAAAATATAATGAATCCTTGTGTATTCCGCAGTATTGATCTTCCATGATCCATATTTTATGTATTACTGTGAGGCTCCGTAAAGTGTCTTATGTTGAGCATTAAACGACTAAGTTGATTATTTTTATGATTAGCTTAGTTGTTGTTCCACGAGATACTCTATGTCGAGCGTATTCAACTAAATTAATCATCTTGTTTGGTTATTTAGTTGTTGCTCCGTAAGTTTTATTATGATGAGCATGGCCAATTAAATTGATTACTTTTGTGATTAGTTTGGTTGTGTATTTCGATTAGATTAATTATGGGTTCTCTTGTGATTAATCTAATTGTACATTTTTTGTGTCTCCATAAGTTCACTTATGTTGAGTATTTTCGATTAAATTAATCATGGGTTCTCTTGTGGTTAATTTAGTTGAGTATTTTGGATTCAAATTCATACTTGTATGTGATTTGTTGTGTCCAAAGAAATCCTTTTTTCTTTCGAAATTAAGGTCGCTCTTGTTGTTCTTTCGGGAATGACATTTTATGGGGGAGAGTTCTTAATTGAACTTGTGCTTAATTGCCAAATCTTTGTAGGGAGTGCGGCTGTGGAATATTATAGGGGTTATCTTGTATCTTTAGAAACTCCTTGATGAATGCATTTAGCTTCGACTTTATGATTGCATCTAAATAAGATGATATGTGTTTCTTTCTTTTGGTCATGAAATGTCTCTTTCGGAAATTTCATTAGGATCGCGTTCTTCTACCTTTGCCAATTTTATTGACAAAAAGAGGGAGAATTAATATGTAGTTCACACTACAAATACATATGGTTTTCGGATCATTATGTAAGGGGGAGTGGTTTCCATGTGAGATGGAGTATTGACTAAGGGGGAGTGATACATATCAACATAGTATTGTTGTTGAAGTTGTGATACAATTGAACTTTGACGATGTGTAAGGATACTATGACACTGTATAACAATGATTGAGAACACTTGTTTTCTCGTTGTTATAGCTACGGATTTTCAACAACAATGATGCTGAACTTACAACCTTTGGGATCATTGGAGTACTTGGAAGTGACGAAGATTTCGAGTAATGTTGAAGATTAGACATGTGGAATAGGCGCTACAAAAGTTTATTTTTTATTTTTTGTATTCCATATGTATTGATAATTTTCCACTAAAATAGACGAAGGGGGAGATTGTTAGAGCATTGCTCGGTCGAACTCACATGCGTTGCTATCTCAAGCATGTTTGTCAATGTTAGTGATCAAAACTATAAGTCTTGATTTCTAGTCTACTATAGCTAAGGTCTCGGACTAGGATAGAAAGTGTAGTTGAGCTCAAGAACTCCATGGAAATCATCATACAATACGATGGACTACTCAAGGAACCGGTGGATCTTCATCGACTAAAAGGTATGTGGAGACTTAAACTTATCTATCACTCAAAAGTCTATTTATCTCCTATCTTGAGACAAAAGTCGTTTTGCTATATAGACTTAGATTATACACATTTGCTATTTCGAGCCGAGTTTATCTCGCCTATCTATTTCCCGAAATATGTGTTGGTAAGCATTCGCTTTAGCCAAGTTCATCTTTACCTAGTGACGAAAGTCATGACAGGTTTCAATCACTTTGAAAATTGTTTACATTGACGAAAAATAATTTGCGAATAACAACTATGGAATATCAACGTCCTCTAAGAATGTTTCAATGATTGAAATGAGAGTTTACATAATATAACCATTGGAGGATATAAGCATTGTTGTGGAAACACATATATGTATAAGTCCTTATTCCTTGAACCGAAGTTTGCGAACTTTGTTGATCAAGAGAACTGGAATGGTGGCGTGGGCCAAGTCCGCGAACTGGCGGAAGTTCTCGTCCCGAGAAATTCTGCTGGAGTTTGTGAACTCCGTCCGGGAACTTAAGTCCGCGAACCCAGTCCGCGAACTTTAGTAGGTTATATCTAAAAACGATGTTTGTGAACTTATTCTTATATAAACTAAGGAATGCAAATTGCAAACCGTGGCTATATAGTTCATGAACCGATTCGAGTGAATCAAATTGTTTTTGCTTTGATTGTGTCTTGTGTAGTTACATAAGATTTCCTTGCAATTGAACAACTCTCTAACTAGTTCATTTGAGTCACTTGAACTAGTTATGGTGAAGAAGAATATGGTTGATATGAAAGTGATCATATGGCTAACCATTCGGTTGACTATTGTTGAACCAATAAATGTACAAGTTTGGGTACGGTTACACAAGCCTAGAAACTTGCATTTCATTTGTGTGTAACAACCTAGTTTTTGATCTAACGGTTGAAAGATATTAGCTTGAATCTAATCAGGTTTTCATCTAACGGTGAATATTGAATGCTTTGTTACCAAGCTAACATTGACTGCAAACCCTGATTTGAAAGACTATATAAGGGAGAACTCTAGCAACTGGGAAACCTAATCCCCACACCTTCTGTGATACTAGTTGTGCTAAGCTAGAGTCGATTCTCCTTTAACCTTTGGTTTCTTCTTCTAAACCAGGTTAACGACTTAAAGACTTCATTGGGATTGTGAAGCCAGACCGATACTACTTTCTTGTAGTTGTGTGATCTGATCTTGTTGTTTCTATCGTACGAGTATAATTGTAATAATTGGATTGAGATTGATATCTCCGATAGGCAAGATATAAAAGAAATCACATACACTTCGTCCCATCGTTTGTGATTTCGCAATATCTTTTTTCGCTGCGTCGATTAAGATTATTGTTAGGTGATTGATAATACTAGGCTGTTCTTCGGGAATATAAGTCTGGTTTATCAATCGGTTCCTGTTCACCTTGATTTATCAAAAGACGGAACAAAACTTGTAGGTATATCCGTGGGAGACGAATTTATCTATTACCGTAGACTTTTCTGTGTGATACAGATTTGTTTATTAAAGTCTTCGACTTTGGGTCGTAGCAACTCTTAGTTGTGGGTGAGATCATCTAAGGGAATCAAGTACGTAGCATCCTGCTGGGATCAGAGACGTTGGAGCATAACTGTACCTTGGATCAGTGTGAGATTGATTGGGGTTCAACGACAGTCCAGACCGAAGTTAATTTGGAGTAGTCTAGTGTCTGTAGCGGCTTAATACAGTGTGTATTCAATATGGACTAGGTCCCGGGGTTTTTCTGCATTTGCGGTTTCCTCGTTAACAAAATTATGGTGCCTGTGTTATTTCTTTTCCGCATTATATTTTGTTATATAATTGAAATATCACAGGTTGTGCGTTGTTCAATCAATTTGAATATCCGACCTTTTGGTTGTTGATTTAAATTGATTGACACTTGGATATTGGTCTTTGGTACCATCCAAGTTATCTCTCTAGTATTTGATAAAGACTCGCAGTTTTCTATTTGCTTGAGTATATATCAAATCGAGAGATTGAGATATAAAATCTTTGATATAATTTTTATCTAGATTGATTCTGACTGTGTAGTTGATTCTCTAGAAAGCATATTAGATTTTGTCCATACATATTTCTAAGCGAAATATTGGGTGTGGTTGTTGTACCCCACTTTTTCACTATATTTTTCTCATCAGGTTCTAATTATCCATATAACTTAGACCTTTAAATTTTAAACAAGACAAGTACTAGGTTAATTAACTAGCATTTATTGTTAAGGCATTCGATTAGACTTGAATAACCGAAACCTCCTCTTTGATAAGTCTAACTAAGATCAGAATTAACGTAGTTTCTCTTATCCGGAATCGAATTGGACTAAACAATTCATCCCGTAAACATTTTCTTTCGTTAAGCCATAAACAATTCATACAAACCAAATAAATCAACTTGCATAATTATTCACCTCAACCGGAAGCAATTGAAACAACATAGACATTAAAGCACCGCAATTGCCCCGAAATTTTGTAAGCCTAAACGATTGATACCACACAATAAAGCAAGATAACAATAGTTTTTCTTAACCAGAACCAATTGAATCACACATACATCCATACACAAATAATGGAATAAAACATCAACTGTACCGAAATTTTGTTAAGCAAAAGCAATAAATATATGAAATAAAATCAGGCTTTTCTTAAACAGGAAAACAATTAACTAACAAGATTGTTACCTCAAATTTCGCATCCACTTCTCCAATATGTTTGCATCTTCTTCCAGGGAGAATTTGTTAGAGCATAGCTCGGTCGACCTCGCATGCGTTGCTATATCAAGCATGTTTGTCAATGTTAGTGATCAAAACTATGAGTCTTGATTTCTAGTCTATTATAGCTAAGTCTCGGACTAGGATAGAAAAGTGTAGTTGAGCTCAAGGAATTCATGGTGATTCATCATACAACGACGAAGATCTACTCAAGGAACCGTGGAACTTCATCAACAAAAAGGTATGTGGAGACTTGAACTTATCTATCACTCAAAAGTCCATCTATTTTATATCCTACTTCTTATGAGACCAAAAGTCGTATGCTATATAGGCTAGATCATACACATTTGACATTTCAAGATGAGTATTCATTACTTATCTTTTTCTCGAAATCGTGTGTTGGTAAAGCATTTCGCTTTGATCAAGTTTATCTTCACCTAGTGATGAAAGTCATCAAAAGTTTCAATTACTTTGAGAATTGCTCTGATGTGAAACGGTCTGTGAATAACGGCTATATAACGTCCTCTGAGAATGTCCCAATGGTTGGAATGAGAGTTTAGATTACATAACCATGTATTCCTTAATCCGAAGTTTTCGAACTTTGTTGATTGAGAGAAACCGGAGGAATTGGCTTTGCCAAGTCCGCGAACTCAGTTTGAGAACTCAGTCCGCGAACTAACGGAAGTTCTCTTACGGAGAATTTCTGCTGGGATTTTCCAAAGACTCGTTTACGTGTTTAGTCCGCGAACTGGCGAAAGTCTCTTTGCCGAGATTTTCTGCTGAGTTTGGAAAACTCTGTCGGTTGCCTTAAGTCCGCGAACTTGTTTATGAGCTTAAGTGGTTATGATCTACAGATGTGCTCTGAACATGAAACTTAAATTACTAAGGAATACTTTATGCAAACAGTGGCTATAAAGTTCATGAGCCGATTCAATCGAATCGAATCATCTTTGTTTCATTTGTGTCTTGTGTAGTTACATAAGATCTCATAGCAATTGAACAACTATCTAACTAGTTCATTTGAGTCAATTGAACTAGTTATGATGAAGAAGAACTAGGTTAATATGAATTTCTCATATGGTTAACCTTTTGGGTTACTATATTGAACCAACATACACGTACACGTTTGGGCATGGTTTTCATAAACCCAGTAAACGTCTAACCAAGTGTGTGTGACAAGTTAAGTTTTCGACCTAACTGTTGAGAAATATTAGTTTGAATCTAAATCAGGTTTTCATCTAACGGTGAATATGGATTGCTTTGTAACTAAGGCAAAACCCTGATTTGAAGGCTATACAAAGGAGACATCTAGCATTGTGCAAAACTAATCCCCACACGTCTGTGTGATACTAGTGCGCTCGCTAGAGTCGATTCTCCTTTAACCTTTGGTTTTCTTCTCTAAAACCAGATTAAGGACTTAAAGACTTCATCGGGATTGTGAAGCCAGACCGATACTACTTTTATCGTAGTTGTGTGATATGATCTTGCATCTTCTATCGTACGAGTACAATCTATTGATTGGATTGAGATCGTGAGAGTTCTCCGATAGGCAAGATATAGAAGTCACAAACATCTTCGTCTCACTGTTTGTGATTCCTCGACAAACTGCTTGTGTAGTCAAGAAGGATTGTTGAGAGGTGATTGATTAATCTAGGCTCTTCGGGAATATAAGACCGGATTATAAATTGGTTCATGTTCACCTTGATTTTATATCTTAAGACAGAACAAAACCTAGGGTTTTTCTGTGGGAGACAGATTTATACTTTGATAGACTTTTCTGTGTGAGACAAATTTGTTTATTATCAAGTCTGCGATTTTGGGTTACAACAACTCTTAATTGCTGGTGAGATCATCTAAGGGAATCAAGTGCGGAGTATCCTGCTGGGATCAGAGGCGTAGGAGTACAACTGTACCTTGGATCAGTGGGAGACTGATTGGGGTTCAACTATAGTCCAGTCCGAAGTTAGCTTGTAGTAGGCTAGTGTCTGTAGCGGCTTAATACAATGTGTATTCAATCTGGACTAGGTCCCTGGGTTTTTCTGCATTTGCGGTTTCCGCGTTAACAAAACTTCTGGTGCATGTGTTATTTCTTTTCGGCATTATATTTTTTTATAATTGAAATAATACAGGTTGTATGTTAAAGATCATCATTTGGAAATCCAAACTTTGGTTGTTGATTGATATTGATTGATCCTTGGACATTGGTCTTTGGTACCGTTCAAGTTATCTCTCTTTGATAAAGACTCGCTGATTTCCATTTGCTTGACTAAAGATCAAATCGAGAGATTGAGATATAAACTCTTTGATATATCTTTTTATTGATTGAGTCTAACTGTCTAGTTAATTCTCATAAAAAGTATATTGGAGTTTGTCCATACAGATTTCTAAGCGAAATATTAGGTGTTGTTGTTAGACCCCCGCTTTTTCAATTGGTATCAGAGCAGGCAAACACATTAAAGACCTCAAAAGTCTGTGTTTGTAGCGATCTGACTATATGGACTATAAAGTCTCAATTAACACTTCACCAGGTTTAAAAAATAACCGCAAGAAAAGGTCTGACAAACTGGTGTTTCTTCAAAAAGGGTTGGATGAACAAATCCGGATCAACTATGGCCTTGTTGCAGAAATTGCAATTCTTAAGGATTTGATATATGGAAATACTCCCTATGAGAAATTGAAAAATCTCAGTTGTTCCTCTTTCAAGAAAAGTCTTAAATTAGATAGTAATCAACGACAAAATGTTGAGAAAACTGATATGACAAGGAACCAGTCAGACAATCTTCAAATCATAGGCTAATGTTGTGATCCATCCGATCATATACATCAAGATTGTATGTCCTTTCAAAAGAGTCTTAACATTGCAAGTAATCTTTGTAAGAAAGCTAAACAACTGTATGATTCTCTAAAAGTTCATACAACACTACCAGGAAACTCTAAATTGAGAAGTACTAGTAGTATGGGTGCCTTTTCTTTAAGATCCACATCTCCCTTTCAATGGTTTCTTGATAGTGGATGTCGTCGACATATGACATGTGATCTCACTTGGTTTGTTTCGTCTGTTGACTATGAAGGAGGTCCTGTAACATTCGGAGATGGAAGTTGTTGTTACATTAGCAAAAGGGGAACGGTCAAGCTACCCGGTGTTCCAGAAATCCATGATGTGGTATACGTTAAAGGTATGACTGCTAATATTCTTTATATTAGTCAAATTGGTGACAAGGGCCATCGAGTTGTCTTCAATGCCAATGGATGTGACATTGTTGACAAATCTGGGAAAGTGATTTTTCAAGGAACTCGTGGTATAAAAAAATGTTATCTTCTTGATACTCAGTTTAGCAATCGTTGCAATTTGACTAAGGTGGAATCTACACATCTTTGGCATGAGCGTTTTGGTCATATCAATTATCGCCTTCTAACTAAGATCATTAACAAAGAACTTGTTAGAGGCATTCCAAAAATCAATGCAAAGATTGAAGGTGTATGTGGTTCCTGTCAAAAGGGTAAGCAAACGAAATTTCACCATCACTAAAACTCCACTTGATTTAATTCATATGGACCTCTTCGGACCAATTCAACAACCCACTGTTGCCGGTAAGATGTATGCTTTAGTTATGGTAGATGATTACACCAGATTTACTTGGGTTGCATTCATATCCCATAAGAATGAAACCCTTAGTGAATTCAAGATTATTGTTAAAAGGATCCAGAACGAACAAGGTCGCAAACTAAAGAAAATTAGAAGCGATTGTGGCACTGAATTCAAAGACACCAATGTATTTGAGTTCTGTGACGAACTGGGGATCATTCAACAATACTCACCACCAATTACTCCTCAAGCTAATAGAGTTGCTGAGAGAAAGAATAGGAACATCCAGGAAATGGCCATGGTAATGCTCCACAACAAAAACTTACCTTTAAGATTTTGGGGAGAAGCTATCTTTACAGCATGTTACTTGATCAACCGTGTGTATTTACGGTCTAAAACCCTTAACACTCCTTATGAGTTATGGTATGGAAGGAAACCCAACCTACACTATCTCAGGGTATTTGGAAGTAAGTGATATATTCTAAAAGATCGAGAACAGAAAGGGAAATTCGACCCCAAAAGTGACGAAGGTATCTTTCTTGGCTATGCTTCTGATAGTCGTGGTTTTCGAGTTTTTAATCTCAGAACACAAGTCATGATGGAATCTTCTAACGTTATCTTCAACGACATTAGTAATTTTCGTCAAGATATTTCTCCTACTGAGTTGCCTCCAACTGAGACAATTGAGAAAGTCAAAGAAATTCCAGAATCAGTTGAAGTTATCCCAACTGTTACTGATCCTGACATTTCTAGTGACGAGGAGAAGAGCACTGATCAAGCCATTTCTAGAGACATCTAGCATTGTGCAAAACTAAATCCCACACGTCTGTGTGATACTAGTGCGCTCGCTAGAGTCGATTCTCCTTTAACCTTTGGTTTTCTTCTCTAAAACCAGGTTAACAACTTAAAGACTTCACTGGGATTGTGAAGCCAGACCGATACTACTTTTATCGTAGTTGTGTGATCTGATCTTGCATCTTGTATCATACGAGTACAATCTATTTATTGGCTTGAGATCTTGAGAGTTCTCCGATAGGCAAGATAAAGAAGTCACAAACATCTTCGTCTCACTGTTTGTGATTCCTCGACAAACCGCTTGTGTAGTCAAGAAGGATTGTTGAGAGGTGGTTGATTAATCTAGGCTGTTCTTTGGGAATATAAGACTGGATTATGAATTGGTTCCTGTTCACCTTGATTTTATATCTTAAGACGGAACAAAACCTAGGGTTTTTCTGTGGGAGACAGATTTATTCTTTGATAGACTTTCCTGTGTGAGACAGATTTGTTTATTATCAAGTCTGCGATTTTGGGTTGCAGCAACTCTTGGTTGTGGGTGAGATCATCTAAGGGAATCAAGTGCGCAGTATCCTGCTGGGATCAGAGGCGCAGGAGTACAACTGTACCTTGAATCGGTGGGAGACTGATTGGGGTTCAACTATAGTCCAGTCCGAAGTTAGCTTGTAATAGGCTAGTATTTGTAGCGGCTTAATACTGTGTGTATTCAATCTGGACTAGGTCCCGGGGTTTTTCTGCATTTGCGGTTTCCTCGTTAACAAACTTCTGGTGTTTGTGTTATTTCTTTTCCGCATTATATTTTTAATATAATTGAAATAATACAGGTTGTGCGTTAAAAATCATCAATTGGAAATCCGACCTTTGGTTGTTGATTGATATTGATTGATCCTTAGACATTAGTCTTTGGTACCATCCAATTTATCTCTCTTTGATAAAGACTCGCAGATTTCCATTTGCTTGAGTAAAGATCAAAATCGAGAGATTGAGATATAAACTCTTTGGTATATCTTTTTATTGATTGAGTCTAACTGTCTAGTTGATTCTCATAAAAAGTATATTGGAGTTTGTCCATACAGATTGCTAAGCGAAATATTGGGTGGTGTTGTTATACCCCCGCTTTTTCAGAATTGATATCAAAATATCATTATGTTGTCATCCTTATACAAAACAAAAGAATAACAACAACCAACCTTTACCAGAGAAAGGTTGAAAACTGGTTTTTAACTATTGCAAGCAAAAGTTGAAAACCTCGAAACACATATGCCTTTATGCTAAACCAAACGATTCAACATATTGTGACTTTTTCACATATTGTTTCTATCAGAACCCCTCATGATCCTTTGAAAAAGCCTACCAACATGGGCTAGAACTTAATCCTGCTAAACCAAAAAGTCACCCAAACCATAAGGGTTCACAACATTATGAGATCGAACATCAAGGTAATAAAACCGAAATCAAACATCCCATAAACATACATAGCAATAACATAAAGCATTCAAGCACAGGCTATGTAAATCAAAAACTATCACAAGAAAAATTATAAATCAAATAATTTTATTCATAATAATAAGATAGTTTATTCATAATAGACCTAATACAATCATTGAAAGAAATCAAAAATTGATGTCTATTTTTCAACAGAATTTTCAAAGATCATCTTATATTTTCTCAAAATGTTTAGGATCTTCATCAACAGCATCTCGACTGATATCTCAGATTCTGCACACAGTACCTTGATTATGTTCAGAATCTAATACATTAACCTTTCGATTAATATTCCGAGCATACTCCTTGTTACCGATTCCAAGTTTAATCAACTTTCTTTGGTTACGGATAACAGTTCTTAGTAGTGCTGCCTGTCTATGATGAGTTTCAATAGTACTGAGGACGACTTGACGTATTAATTCCCCCACACTTAGCTTTTGCTAGTCCTCGAGCAAACTGAATCAAACTAATCCTAAATACAACAACTCTATATCGTGAGGATACAATTACTCTTAGCATGAATAACAAGCCTTTAAACCCCTAGGTGTCCCTAGTGGACGAGTTATAGTCTCGTGAGGGATTACAAGAGGTATACCCACAAAACCTACTCCAATTTCTCGCCTTGGAAGAACCACTAAGGATAGACACAAAGTAATAGCCAAATAATTAGATTTCATAAGTTCTTTAGCTACAAACATCCCACATACATTCCAATCATCACACATTAAGTGTGATATTCAACCTGATTGCAAAACTCTACTAAGATAGTCATTGTACTTGTTGCAACGTTTGTCAGAACACTCGCATACTGAAATCACATGGATAGATAAGAAGATGGAAATAGAAAAGTGAAGTATGCAAATGTTAACTAAAGTGAAAGATGTTACCCACAATACTTGTGTGAATGTCGTCAAAGGATATGTATTTATAGCGTACTAGTTGAGAGAAGCACCCATTTAACTTGACCACATGATTAGATACTCTAAGCTCATGTTCCTTTTCAGCAAGTACATGATAGTTTCCTTGGATCCTGCGTTCCACGCTTGTTTAGGCGACGGAGACAGGGAAAACGTTTCACACATACTGCTATCCAAGTGTCAAGAACCTCATCAATAGTCATTTTGACTTGCCATATAATGATGATATGGTTTTTGTTTTCATCGACTATGATTAATCCGCAATTCCGGACCTATCATTTATTAGTGTCGATAAATGAAGATGAGTCTTATTTATTTATTTCTTTTTTTTTAATTTTTTTTTTCGGCTCACTCTTTATGAGTGCAAGAAAATTGTCTCTGGGGATTTTATATATTCAACCAATGATTACCTTGCTACAACATCCACGGTAGTATCAGGATCCCACCAAATCACTTTAGAGAAATATATAACTGCAAAAATAAAAAGAAAGTGATCCAGTAATGATTAATTGCGAGGATGAATCTTTCAAACGACTACCATAGCTTAGTTTCACATTCAATTATGAACGTATATAATTAAGGACTTTAGAATGATAAAATGGAACTCAATCTACAGCCGTAAGAACTGTTTCAACCTTATAAAGGTTTAGAGTGTCATCCTAAATAGCTCATAATTAACTCCAAAATATGAAGTCTCAAGAATGCAAGAAATCAAAGATTATTATTTATTTATTTTATTTTAATGCAATCCAAACATGCTTAACTACTCCCCCACACTTAAACTCAACATTGTCCTCAGTGTTCAAAACCGAAAATTCTGATTTCTGACATAACAGCCCTGAAACACTCAAAAACTGTACAAATGGGTAGGGAAATAGGAAAAACATCCTAAACAAAAGTTGTTCGCCTACGTCTTTTATATAAGATGTCAAAAGTCCACAGTGTTTCGGTAACGGTCTGACTTTTATGGCCTCCGGACTGACTGACATGCAATCTGAAAAAGTTCTGTAAAAATACCGAAACTCAAATGTCCAGGCCTATTGCTCCGACTTAACAAACTCCGAATTCAGATTTTCTTTTTGGAAAAGAAAGGTGAGTCTTTCCTCTTTAAAAGTTGGGTCAAACAATTAAATCGGACTCCGTATGAAGTCTTGAGAGTTGTTTTCGTGACTAGTACGCAGTCAGAATTTTCTGAAGAGAATTCGTCAAACCTTTCATTATAGATATAGGACTTTGTAAAATCTAAGATGGGAATGCAAGATATGATATGAAAAACTAAGAAAATTAAAAAAAAAAAGGGATAGAGATACAAAACCGATGGGTTGCCTCCCATGTAGCGCTTGGTTTAACGTCGTCATCCCGATATTATTGTTATCGTGCGTACACCAATAATCTGAAAATTTGGTAATCCTTCCAAATAACAATATGCAATTCAAATAATAGTTTCACAAAAACATTAGCAAAAAACATGAGTATTGAAGCTATCACTTTATTGAAGTTTCCCCACACTTAGTCCTTTCTACACTCGGAAGTGGATAGAGAACATAGAATTCGGGAACTTCAAAAGGTTCTTCTGCAAAATTCTCAAATCAAACACATCAAGTGGTGGATACTTAGAAGCAAAATAATTCATTAAAACTTTAGAAGCACACAACTCCAATACTAAGTGGGGTATTTTCTTAAAAGTTGGGTTAACAAGTCTTTGAGAAACTACCTTGATTAGAGGAAACTGATTAATAGATATAGAATTATGCAAAGGATTAGAAAAACCTTGTTTCGGATCCTCATTCGTAAGTAACAGTGAATTATTTACCTCAAGTATATCGTGGTCCTCTATCGAACTATTATTATCTAGCTCAATTGGGTATTCCACGATTGTAATCAAATTGGTTTCATTCTCAATCTCAATCTCTTCCTCAACCTCTTTATTGGAATCGTAATCTTCTCCTAAAACGTCTAGTTCATTGATACAACTCCTAATTTCTTCGTTTGAGTACGTTATACCATTTATAACAATAGATATGTGATACGCAATCTCCTCCTTTTGAATAGGCGAATGATCGTTATTATGATCCAGAGTTGGAATAATCGTATCATTGTTGCAAGGACTTTTGAAAGTTTGTTCATATTCATCAGAATCTTCGTCAATCTCGTCATCTTACATATCCCAACGACGTTGAAGTTCGGTTCGTATGGATCTATCAATTTCTTGAGGAGTCTCTTCCGATGCTCCAGTTTCTTCTAGCTGCTCGTATTGCTTAAAAAGTTTTTTGACATTAACACGCCTAGTCTATATCTCTTCTTTTGGAAAGATTGAAGGAAAAGCACGATAAAGAGGAGTAGGTGTTGATTCAGTATCATAACTCCATTTCGTCTGCACATTACTAGAAAACAATTGATCAGAAGCATAACTATCCTTCCATCCTCGTGATTGTTCACTTACACGCCCGTCATAAGATTGTTGACATGTATGAGAATATCCGTAAGGTTCCGTGGGATATTGATCATCACCAAAAGATTGGTTTTGATTATACCCATAGGATGGTTGGTAGTTGTCATATGAATGAGATTGAAAACCATATTGACTACCACTATTATGTGATTGATCTTGTGCTCCGTACATGTTATTTCCGTAATGAAATATGACGACTCACAAGGAAAAGAAAATCAAAACAAAAAGCTAAAAAATAAAAACAAGCTAAACGAATAACAAATCAATTAGCAACTGCTCCCTGGTAGCGGCGCCAAAATTTGATGGGATGTCGTAGGCACAACAAATTAATAAATATATTTTCCACTAATTAACTGGTAATATAGCGGTAGTAAGAGATCGTTCCCACGGAGAGCTGTGTAATTGATAGGTTATTTGATCAGCAAAATAAAGTAAATAACAATAGGGGATTGGTTGTAAGATGAATATAAAGACAATAAAGAAAAGAGATGATCAAGGAATCCTTCGCCGTTACCAAGCGATAGATGGATTAATATACTTATCTATCTTTCGTAAGAACCATTCATCACCAACCGTAGAATAACAACTAAATCAATGTTATCCCCAAAAGTCCTTCAATCACTGGATACTCGACTACCAGATTCTGTCCAACGAACCACCAAGTAGTAGATCACTCAAGGTGTAATCCAATCGAATGCCTTAAGCTTTGTGAATTTTGGTTGATCCCAGTAGTTAAACTCTTAGATCAAGGTTTACTTGTTGGAGTTGTCTTCACACATGATTTCTCCACAGAATCCCTCTGTAAGGTCTCGCGATTTCTACTTGTGTAGAGAGTTAATCGACGATTACTTATCTCATAACTTCTACTAGCGATAGAACGATCAATAGACTAATCTAGTATGCATACCAAATCAATCTAAGAATCACTCATAAACCCTAGATATGGTAAAGACAAACGATGATGATTAAAACCTCAAATAGACTTGTATTATTAATAAAGCTTCACGCTTAAAGCATTGAATTCATCCTTAATCAACAAAGGTTTAGTTTCTCATGATTACACAATTACCCGGTTTTCCCCTAAAGAGGTAAAACATAAAATATTAATGAAGAAGAAAAGTATAATACGAGATTCGATTCTATGACCTAATACCTTTTTATAGGTTTATATTGCTTGGTCTCCAAGTATTTAGTTCGGTTCAAGAACCCGACCCAAAAATACGAAGTAACGTTCCTAAACGTGCCCTTAGGCCTTACAAGGAGTTTATACACGTTTTCCTACTTGCTAAGTACGCGTACCTCAAATTCCAGCAGAAATTTTCGGAACTAGGGTATGCGTACCCTAGTGTCTTCGGTATTCAATAAAAGCTTGTTTTGGCCACAACTTCTTCGTCCGAACTCGGAATGACCTCATTCTTTTTGCATTATTTTTATCTTTAAACTCTCTTCAATATGGTGATGAGAAATCCTTAATTTGAATGAGTTAATATCGGTATTTGGACCTTCTCTTGATTTTGAGCGTTTTGCTCCTTTTCGTCGCACTTCTTCAACTTCTCTTGGACTTGGGCACTTGGATAGTTGGAATACTTCTATTCATAGATCTTTTCAGAACTTTGTAGCTTATTTTTGGATGATTCACCTAATTGAGACAAATAAGAGAAAACAAGAGTAATAATACGAAAATATGCAAGAATAATAGCTTAAACAAGTATGGAATGGATACTAAAATCATATGAATTATGCACTTATCAATTGATAATATCAATCTTAGCATCCAAACTGTTTTGGACAAGGAGATTAGTGACATCTTCCTTTTATTTTTCTATATCTTCACAACCATATTTCTTGAAGGTATCATCAAGATGAACTTCCTTAGAAGTCATTCCACTCAAGGCTTTTAGAAGTTTTGCTTGAGATCTGGTTTGAGAATAATCATTTAGCATAAGTTCTCAGACACGTTGAGTACATATACTTGAAATACCTTTAACACATACCAAAAATAGATATCAGCCTTAAATAAATAATTCTGATAAGATTTGAAAGAATTTTTCGCATCTAATGTGTTACAAATTCACATCTTTCTTTGAAAAGAAATTATCTTTCTAGATATGTATCAAGAGATACATTTAGCTCGGAAACTTATCCTGTTTTACACAAGTTGTTTGCAATACAACTTTTCTACACATAAAGCCATAAAATTGCATCTTTATGTAGGTTGTGTAAGCTCTCTATGTTGAATAAGAGATTATCTACAGGATACAGAGTGCCCGGATATATGTGCTTCCTTACATCCGAAGATTGGGCATTGTAAGGATGCACGTTCTAATGCGGTTAAGCACTGGGATGAGGATATTCCTCATCAAATACCTCTTGAGGAGATCTTCTCCTTTCTTGAACATCATCATGTTCCTCTTCGTGGGTTTTGAACCCATCCTCTTTGTTATTGTGAGATGCAATATCCTCGATTACATCTTGTGCCCAGGATGGTATGTTCTTTGAGTTTGAACCCGTGTGGTCTAGATCTGCCAGTTGACAGTTTGCTAATGTATCTTGTTCAAGACATTCTATATAAGGTATTCATTCCTTGTTGGAAATGTTTTTCTAAACATCTGTTTAGATATACCTCTTGACATGTTACAGTAAGAAGTTTCTCAATAAGGACCTTATTCCTTATCTGTGAGTGTTCTAGCGATTGATTGAGAATTTCACACTCGTATTCTGTTGATGAACTTCATTGCACAAGTCCAATTTTCGTTCCATATAACCTACCAGATTATTTTGAAGACCGAGTGTTTCTCGCTTTCCTTCACATATTCTTACGTTTAGTTGAACAATAAGTTCTGTGACATCATCTAGACTGTCAATGGTTTTTCCCTTTTCTGCATAGCTTTCAACATGTTTGAAGAATCTTTCTAACATTCTACGAAAACCAGAACTGGGGCAGTCTAGTGAATCTAATCTCTTTTCCGACGATTATTCACTAGAGATTGGAATCGGATCCAAAACATGTTTAAGTTCAGATTCATTCTTTTCTGATCAGGAACCTGATTCGCAATCAAGTTATCAGTCATAGACTTTTTCTTTGATTTTCGAAAAGACTTTCGAGACCAATTTCCATTGACGTTCTCTGAGATATTATTCTCATTATCTTGACATACGTTAACTGACTTCTTCATAAGTTTATCTTTGCTTTTCTTATTTTGACTCATATCTTATAGGTTGGATCGCACCAAACACATATTTTTAGATCTTTTCGTGTTTGCCTGCTCTGATACCAATTGAAAAGACGAGGGTACCCAAATATACCTCAAAATAAAACTTTTCCACCTATAAGTCCTTTCTCCGAAAGTGATTGTCTATGGACTGAGTCGAGACAATACAACAAATCGGTCCACACTTCGTGTGATCGTCTATGGATACGAGATCGAGACAATACAACAACGAAGTATGTTTACTTGATAAAAGGTTCGGACTTAACCAGACACAATAGGATTACTTATCAAGTAAATAGGAATTAAAATTTGTGTAATTTACTTTAAATTATAATAAAAACAATTATAATTGCGGAAAATAAAAGTAAATGACACATAAAGATTTTGTTAACGAGGATCCCGCAAATGCAGAAAAACCCCAGGACCTTGTCCATAATTGAATACTCTCAGGATTAAGCCGCAAAACCAACTTCGTATAGTTGAGACCAAGCAACTAAACCTATAGTTCACCTAGTTCCGTCTGTATTCCCACGCCCCCGACCTGTAATAAGTCACGTACTTGGAACAATTCCTTTGGTTCGTATTCCAAACAGTAAAGGAACAACAAATATGTTTGGTATCAACTCTTTTCAACCAAGTGATGTGAGTTCGACAAAAGGCTCTTCTGTTTATCTCAATAAACTCCTTTGTCAAGTTCCTTAGATCTATCTTATTATCAACTACCAAAGTAATTGTTAAGATTTTGCAATCAATAATTTTAATCACAAAGAATTGTATTGATGCAGATCAACACAACTAATCAATCTAATCTATCACAAAGATAAATCGATTATAGTTGGATCCTCTTTTACCGAAACAAGTATTGTGCACACCAAAGATTATGAACCAAAATCAGAAACCTTCAAAGTCTTCTTTGTCTTCAAATCTTCTTAGATCTTCAATAAACACCTGCACACAATCAACTTGAATCTCTTGTGATCAATGACGCACAGAATGGAGTCTGTTAACAATGGATTATCACAAGACGTCTTTAGATCTACAAACAGTCTAACGATCCCCGTCGAAACTTCGATCTAGTTTGAGTGAATCTTATATTAGAAGAGAAGATTCTCAAGCATAAAAAAACTAGGTGCAATCAAAGTTCGAACACCGTTAGTCAATCAAATCAATCGAAAACAAAAGATAAACAACAATTATCTAGTTTCCCACCAACGGTACTAATAGAGCTTCTCAATCCCAAACAAGTCTTTAAACTGAGCGGCCGTAAGAGATTTCGCCTAATTAGGTTACTCTCCTCTCCGAATAGGCGGCTTCACCAGTAGCAGCACAACTGAGATAGTTTTTCTGTCTTTGAGGATTAGTTTGCTCGAAAGGCAAACTTTGATATTTATAGACCAAGGAAGTTTGGACACCAAGGAATTTCCAAAACCGAAAATATTCTCAAGATATGCAATATATTCCAGATTCGGTTTCCATACTTCCTGGAAATGCTTTGTCCAAATAATGATCGAAAATCTCTTAGAAAATCTCCAACTAGAAAATGCACATTACTAATTTTCATTTTCCAAAATTAATATTAAAAACCTTAAATAAAAGATTCTCAATTTATTTTATTCGATCCGGGATTTTCTTCCTTAAGCTATTAAGGAATAACTTTGAACAATTAAAGATAAGCGTTACTGCACATGTTCAAAGTATGTCGACATCTTTACTTTGTAAGTCTTATTTCATACTTACAATCTTGAAACCGATTTGCCACACTTCCAAACAAGTTTAGAATTGGTTCATCTGACTTTCAAGAACTACGTGATTGATCAAGAACACTCAATCACCAAACATGGGTTTCACGGTTCTACCAAAACAAGTTTCGGTCCAACCTCCATGTGAGTACTTTGCATAGTCACACTAGTTACCAAAATTCGGTTGACTTACTAGGATCGGTTCCCCACATATATATGGTATCTAACTTGTACTTGTTGCACATGTTCATAGGATCGGTCCCCCTTTGCCTAAAAACGTGTTGCACATGTCCATAGGATCGGTTCCCCTTTCTGCTAAAAACTTGTTGCACCTCATACAAGGATCGATTCCCCTTTGTGATAGGTTGCACCTCTTACTAGGATCGGTTCCCCTTTACCCAGAGTTCGTCATACCAATAACACTAAATCGATCATAACATCTCAGGTGATTACTTAAGATCGGTTTCACTAATAAAAGTCATACCGATACAAAAGTCAGGCCTTTGTGAATAGTTATACCAAGAACATAAACAAGTCATGAGCGGTTATACTAATCACACATATTGGTAGTTCGAAAGATATGCAATGAATAACAATACCAATAATGCCTGGTGATTTCTCTTTCGATTCACAAAACAACTTCATGAATTTACTTCCTTAAAACAAATGTAAAACATTGTTTTCTAGGATGAAATCTTCACCTTATACCCATACATAATCACAATAGCATTCAAACGATTATGTCGATGTCTTATCTACAAAGCTTAATGGTTAAACAATAAACCTCGTATTGTATTCCTTAATACTATGTCTAACTAGAGTATAATCATTCATGCTTCGCAGTTTTGTTTTCAATATGCACGACTTGAAAGATACGGTAGGGAATGAAGCAGTTCAAGTCAAATATCACTAACCTCAAGTGGAAGGATGATGTTGTCTTTGTAGCTCCTTACTTCTTCACTTCTTCAAGTCTTCGCAATACTTGTAATGTTTCATATCCTAGTACTTTCAAGCTAACCTATACGAAGTTGACTCTAGTACATAATCAAGCAACTCTTTAAATGAGTTTTGATCACTAAAATATGACAACCAAACTTGACATACCAACGCTTGGTGGGTTCAACCGAGCTATGCTCTAACATAAATCTAGTTCTTGAATTTACCCGTGTCCAACTATATATTATGGGGAAATAGAAATTTATGCTTAGTACATTAAATGTATCCAACAATATATTGTTGGCTTGAAGATCTCGATTGATAGATAATTCGACGCTAGAGAATCCTCATATAACAAAAGATAACCTCTTGCACCATACAATCTTGAATCGTCAATGCCAAGCGCAAAAAATTAAAAACTTTAACGTGAATGCTAAAAGCGCCTGAATATATAAGGGTGTCAACAAATAGGTACAATGTCACCTAGACGGAAAGTCATCTTAATTTGGATTATTTTTATTATATTCGAAAATTTCTTTGTAAGCATAGTCTGGATATATACGTACCTGACATCTGGCAAATGTATTATAAGATGTGTTAAACTGATGACAATGTTAAACTAAAAGTTCTGTATATATATCACAAAATTTGATCTTATCAAACAATCAACAAAATACTCTAACTGGACAAATAATTAATCAGTCATAACTTCTGAAACTAAGGTCCAATGGAACCAATACCAAGTAAAAGAAAAAGTGTATAAGAACAAACTAATTGCTTCACCTTTGTCAAGCGATATAGACTGCTCTGGACCTTAATTTTTAATCCAGCAGATAAGTTTTTAAGATTTTGGCCTTAAAAAATCTCTTTTGGCAACTCACCATGGGTCACAATCCTTGATCTAACTCATATGATTCACATCTTGTATAAGTAAAAGAGACACAACCAAGTACATGAAAAAAAATCAAAATTAGATTTGTTACACTAATTCAAAGAAGTCGATCGAACTTATTATCAGACAATCCATGAAACAAGTCGATCAAACTTATTATCAGACATTCCATGAAAGAGATTACCTGCAGAGTATTATGAATAGAATTTGTTCCAGGGCCAAAAGACTTAATATAGTAAGCAAATAGTACTAAATTGAACCATTAAACAAATATAACTGGAATTCCATATTTAAATTTCTCAAAAATATTGCGAATATACCTAACCATTGAAAGTGTTAAGAGTCTTCTTGGAAACAACTCGTGTAGTCCTTTTACCATACACTTGTTCGACATATCACGTTTTCTACACCACTTGCAATACTAACACTGTCAAGCAATAAACAAATAGTGGAGATATTCAAGACCACTTTCGAGTCCTAATCTGATGAAATCATTATTATAACACATTCAAACAATGTAAAATTATAAACACATTACTGATTAAAAAAAAAACATATTGAAACAAACACAAAATCGCAAACCTAAGAAATACCATTTAACCTTTCACAAAGGCCAACAACATTAGCACGAGCATCTAGCTCACATCTTATGCATGTGAGCTCATACATAAGCAGATTTCATATTTCTTAACAGTCACAAGTTACAACATGTGAACCTCTCACTTTTCTAAAATCGAAGCTTCCGTACCATTCCAATCACAAAAATTCAGGATCCAAAACTAAGTAGCCACTTATTTTAATTAAAATTCTCAAATAACAAAAAAATAAACGAAATCGCTTACCGATTCGCTGGGAATAGCCATTGAGAAATGAGAAGAAAATCTCAGATATTTATCAATCAACCTTGTAGAAACAAAAGAAAAGATTACAGTTTACACCACGAAACAATTAACAATTTTTCTATCACGGAATAAGATCCTAATAATTTTAAATTTGAATAAAGAATTAAAAGAAAAATGAAAATCATCCGACCATTTTTCAAAGGAGAGGAGCAACAATCGACTACACACATTTCTATTATATCCTGCAAAACAAATACGACAACCACAACCGTAAGCATGCATAAACAAAATGGAAAAAAATAAAAAAATTATGGAACCCACGCCGTAAGAATGAGGCTTGGTTTTTTATCAAGCGTTTTTATACACGATGAGAATATTAATTTTGGAATTTATGTCTTATATTTAATAAGAAAAATTACAAAGATTTTTCCTTCCCTAATTTTTGTTTGCGTATAGAACTTTTAGAATTAAATATATTTTATAATTTCCAAAATTAGAAATTATGAAATTAAATAAAATATTTAATTACCAATAAAAATGCTGCAATTAATTTTGTTTCATATATCGATTCATTTTCTGAAAAATTATCCACATTATTGTTATTTTTGGTTCATTTTTTGAAAATATCTAAATTGAAGTTTATGCATCGGTGGAAAGTTTTTTTAGTAATATTTTATTTATTTTTGTCCACAAAATACGAAGAAATTATTTTATCTTACACTTATTGTTGTTTTTGGAATGAATATAATATTACTAAGAAACATTACAATGTCTTATTTTTTCTTTTTAATTATAGAAAAATACAAATTAAGAAAAATAATCTTTGCAAATTGGGACAACTATTGATTATTTATTCATAATTTTCTTTCCATGCTTGGTTGCTTGTCTGTTTTGTATGCTTGCTTGTTTTGTATTAGCTTAATTTAGATCATAATATTTGTTTTAAATTATTCATCCAAAATACTAAGAAAAATTCCAACTACTATGCAGGATCACCGATAAAGATTTGCGGAAAAGAGATTCATGATCGGACTAATCAGGTTTTTCTTTAGAGTATTTTTTCCCAATTTAATTGATACTTTGATAGGTTGGGGATGTAATTAGGAAAATTATATTTTTTAAGAATGTAAATGGACACTGGACGTTATTTTCTTATCATGTGATGATCATTTGATTTATCACGATGAAATCGTGGATGTTTGTGATTTAATTTGTTGATTAGCATGTTGTGATTTAATTTGTTGATTATCATGATTAACTATCTATTGATATATTTCTGGCATATTTCGAGATTCTTAAGATTTAGCTATTTCAGACAAGATTATTTTTTAAGATTTAGCTATATTATTATTGGAATAATAATATTTTTTGAACTTTTTATTGGTTTAAATTTAATAACTTTACTAAAAAAAACTGGTGGGGCCAGAATCAACCAGAAACGAGAATTAACGTGGAGTTCCAGTGAATGAGAACGCTTTAAAAAACTCCGTTATTATATAGAGAATGATGTTGAGCAGGGTGAATAAGACCGTTCAACTTATGTCTTCCATCAAAAAGCTCAAGGATCCTCATAGCGAGATGCTATTACTTCGCAATTGCACTGGTGTGTCCAGATTATATTTTGCAATACGAACTACCAATCCTGCAGTCCTACATTAAGCCACTGATCTTTTTGATGACCATTTGCTCAAGTACTTGAGACTCTTAGTCAGTGGTGATGGCGCGGGCTTTGTGCCATTACAGCAGAGATTAGCTACTTTCCTATCAAAGATGGTGGCCTTGATATTTATACCATGGAAGACACTTGCACCTAATGTTATCTTGCTTCTTAGAGACAGACTGCTTCGGTGCAAAAGATGATCCTTGGTGACTTATTCTCAACAATCAAAGGTTCTGCTTATCAGTTGGCTCTTCAGAACTTTATCCAGGTATTACTTATTGCATCAATGATACTGCCCCCCCTTTTATGCACTCCCTGGCAGTTACATATTTTGATGTAGTTAAGAAGCAAATCCCTAACCAATTTTTTATGTCTGCAAGAGATTCCATTTTGTGGTGGTGTAACCGTGTTAAACACGCACAAGACTATTTATTAGCCGTGCCAATTAGTGGGCTTAATCAATGTCTCGGGCCAAGACAGTTCAGAGTTGTTCTTTGTTATCACCTTGGCATCCCACTGTTTCTTGAGAATGGTTTATGCTCAAGTTATAACATATCTATGGATATCTTTGGTGACCACACGCTTCATTATGCTAAGGATGTTGCACTTAAGTTTCGACATGATCTTGTACGTGATGTAATCGCTGACATTTGTTACAAAGCTGGTGTGCCTGCACGTAAGGAGGTTTATCTTGGGTTTCTGTCTGATAATGACAGGGATTTACGCCCTGCTAATATCCTTGTTCTAAACTGGGAAAATGGGAAAGATGTTTGCATGGATGTTGCGGGTGTCTCGCCTTTCACCGGTGAAGGAACTCGTTCTTTCGTTCCAGGAAAACCTATTTCGAGTGTTGTTTCGCATAAACGCACTAAATACTTGGATAAATGTGTTTAGCATGGCTATGGTCTGGGTGTTTTAGCCTTCTCTACTTTAGGAGAACTCGGTGAAGATACTTTGTGTTTATTTAAGCATCTGAAAAATGGTCTAGTTAGTAATGATGCTAGTAGTGGTTTTGGTAGTTTTATTTTTCATATACTAGGTATTGTTACTCAAAAAGGTGTTGGAGCGCAGCTTGTTGGTAGGTTGCCAACCAAGGATTTGTATTATTCTTAATTTTTGACTAATCATTATCAGTTGTCAATAAATAAATAAAAAGAGAGAGAGAAAAAAAAAGCAAAAAAGCAAAAAAAAAAAAAAAAAAAAAAAAAAAAAAAAAAAAAAGGTAGTTGAAACAACCACTTGGGAAAATTGAGGAGCACTTAAAAGAGATAGAGGAAAGGAAGAGTCGCAAGGAGAAATTGAAGATTTGAAGCATCGAATGTCATCCCTGTACTCAGAAAACAACAAAGTCGTGAATCGTTTTTATTGTTTGAAGTTAATAGGTGAAGTTAATTATAGCTGAGAGGATTGACAAATTTGAAAATTTGGATGGGAAGGGTAATATTTTTGGTTGCATCTATCAGACACGTGGCAGGTCAGGATTCCTAAACCTTTGTATATATTGAGTATTTTGTTTTCCACCTTTAGTTTTTGCAATTATTTTCTAAGATTTGTTTTCTTATTAAAAAAAAATGATTACTTGGCATTTATATATTTTTGAAATTTATTTTCTAGAATCCGTTTGAAATTATTAATATACATATATATATATATTAGGATTACTTAATAATTATTAGGAACATGTGCTACTAATTAGCTCTTTTGCAAGGTCAACAATTACAGGATTTTCAGATTTTTTGACGCGAAGTTCAAAGAGGACGTGAATAATCAATTTCCACTAAGAGATTGAGAGATCAATAATACATCATTTATCCAAGCTTGAAATGGATCTTAGAAAGAACCAGAAATGATGAAAGTAATTTGAGAGAAGTCGTAAAGCCTGAAGCACCTCACTCAATGCAATATAAGCGTTGATGTAACATGTTGTTAGAAGGATCAACGGAATTAAATAAAGAGACACCATTTTTGCAGTAGCTGGTATATATGACATGAGTATCGTTTGTCGTGATCTCTATCACGAGGATGTGTACTCATGCAAAATCAAAATATTTAGAAATAATTCGGGTGAACTTAGTAGTGTCATCCCAAAAAATTATATGTGAGGAATCCAATAAAATATTTGAGACTCGTGTTAATGTGCAAAATTGGTGTATATATCTTTCGCATTAAGTTGCACGCAAACCTCTGTCAAAGAGGGACAACTGTAGAAACCTCAATTTTAAATATAAATATGGATTGGTTCGCCGTGAAATCGTATTCGAAATGTGTAGTAAATATCGAGCCTTTTACAAGTTTAGGCTATGTCGTCTCCGCCGTCTTTAAATTGTTGACCACCAAGCCTTAATTGCCTATAATTTGGTCGCAAGAAGAAACATCCACTAAGTACCCAAAAATAAGCTAGACTTATATTCCAGTAGCAGCCAATCCACTACAAGTCCAATTTTGGACCAAAGTGGTGTTTACGGAATCCAAAAATCAGCCGCACTAATGTGAGCACTAAGTCCACCTAGGATCGTCCATTTCAAGATATCCACTAGTAGGTTCCTTTATTTCCAAGTCTTTTCATCCGACTAAAATCCTACTCTAATGAACCTGGCTAGTTTGGAGTCTAGTGTGATTATTTGGGGCCTACGACTATAAGATAAATAAAATATTTAGAAGTAAAATCGATAACCCTTTATCCAATTATTTTACTAAACGGCAAAACTACCGCTGATTAATTAGTGCTAACTTGTGTTGATATTAGTGCAGTTGTAAATCGATTATGGGTTGAATTTTTTCAAATGACGAGGTAAACCCAGAATCGGGTTTTTTCAATACTCACATAAACCAATTGTTATAATCGGTGTTTATAGATGTCCACATAATCTGATTATACCTTACTTTCAGAAACAAAATATTCATTACATAGTTTAAGAAATTAGCGCATTACATATATAGGACAATTCAATATGGGAATTCTAAAATTTGACACATCAAATGTTCGTCAATGAACCTCCGAGCACGTCATTACAACGTCTTATATTCTTTGTGGTGAATGAACTTAGTTTCTCCATTGCGAATTCTTAAATGTTAGTATGCAAACTTTTAACTATGACATAAGTATAAATATTATCGGATTACTCATTTTTTCCCTAAGAGGAGCTTGTGGATGATGTTGGTACACCATATTTCTAACTTTAACATACTCTCGCATTGCACTTTTTATGTAGTTGAATCGAAATGCCAAGTCTCTCCATTTGCGGTTATTGGGATTCGCGATACGCCCGTAAAAGAACTCTATAACTCTCTTCCAAAACATTGAATAGATTTCATTCGGACGTTCACGGAACGTATCAGCAAACGATTTAACGAGACATAAATCTTCATACGGTTCCCATTTCACGAGATGCTTGTCTTCTTCCGGATCCCGTTCTATTTTCTAGGCTAATTGTGTGATGTGGGAGTGGCTCAAAGAGGTTGTCCGTATATAGATAAAGACTCAACGACTATTTTTTTTGAATTCAATTCACACCATCGGATTTTAGGGATTTCCACATAGACCAATTATGTCCTTGCAAAATCAAATAAAAAATGCCTCTCCATAATCGGATTTTAATATTGCACATGTAATCCGATTCTTGGCAAAAAGAGTTACAGAAAATGTGCCACTTTTCCTTAGTAGAATCGAATTGCATGGAATGCCCACATAGACCGATTTTGAAGGGTGTCCAAATCTGCCTCTCAACAATCGGTTTTTAATATTTCGCTTGTAATCCGATTCTTGTCAAAAAAATATACAAAAAAATTGTCAATTTTCCTCACAGGAATCGGATTATATGAAATGCCCACATGGACCGATTCTTAAGGTTATCAAAAACTCTGGATTGTTTTGTTTTCTCAGAATCGGACTTTTAAAGTATCTGTACAAACCGATTCTGAACACTTCCAAACCAGGTGAATGAAAATTTCATAATCGGTCAATGTGGTGCACCCTCAAAACCAGTTTCTGAAATTGTATCCCTGGAGAACTCTCAGAATCGGATTTTATATAGGTACATGTAAACTGATTGTGACAGAAAAACTGCCAGAATCCTGCATTTTTTGCACACACACATTGTAGTTGGTTCTTTTGCCGCGTCTTAGACAAACACAAATAATTTTCAAAAGAAACCAGATTCAGTCATTCATAAATCAGGAATATAACCAAACATAATTCGACAATAGTTTAAGACATAAGTTTTGACTCCATAATTATCCACAGTTAAAGACATAAGTTTGAAACCATTCATTAATGAACATCCCCACCACGACCACCTCGTCCTCATTTAGCATGTTGGGCGCTACTCGATGCACCTTCAGAATTCCTTTTTGTGGTGACTCTCTTCCTCTTTTTCTTTGGATCCTCCTCCACCTGTTTCCCAAATTTGTACCCGCTTCTACATCTTCGAGACTGTTCAATCAATCACTTTTTCATTGGCTTTAACATTTTCCCCTTCCCTGATATGTAGCCTTTCTTGGGTTATCAAGTGCCCGAATTGTCTTATATGTTTCCATTTTAAACAACGAACATTCAACAAATAATACTAAAACCATTAACAAAATCGTAATTGAGTAACAATACGCATCAGGTATTCGAGAGATGTATCTTTGTCCACTATCTGGGGCCTCTCATCTACTCGTATCACTCGAGTATGCGAAACATTGAGGTACCATGGCATGTAACCCCGAATTGCCTCATCATCTGTTCTCGATCGACCATCCGTAGCATATCCGTTGAACCTTCTCTCTTCCCAATATTCACATGATGGTAAAGGGTCATAATCTCAATATCATTATCAAATGACTCGCTTTTTTTCTCATCGATTATAAACTTCTTGTGCTCCTTTGGGATTTTTCATACGTATCCGCATTGTCTTGCGACTCTCGTCGGGTTATATATTACATATCCTCTTGGGTGACACAAAGGCCCAAAATAACTTTGTTTCTCGGCGCACCCAACCATCTTTCCTTTTCCTTTGGACAAATCCTTCTTGTAAGGTTCAAAGACATCATCGTTCGTCGTCAAGTTGTCCAACTGCCGTCTCAACTTCAGATAAAGCACATCTTGGGACTTTTCCTTACTGTTGTAGGTGTACATGTCCCCATAAAAGTTACTATCCATTCCTTGTTATCAAAATCCCTTTCAGCAAATATTGGGAAGTGAAAATATATCCACGCCTGCAGAAAAGCCATATTCCCCCCGATTTGGTTCCTTTCAGCCCTAGAAGCCTTTCTCAACTCGTTCAACGAGTGTGCAAGGATGACAGTGCCCCAAGAGTGTTCGTGAATCTTGTCAAATGGATGCAACAACTGAATAAAGTTGGCGCCCACGGGCACCGGAAACGTCGGGGAAGGTAACAGATCCCAGGATGTAGAGGACATACGCATTGGCCGTAGCGAAGATACATACCTTGGTCACCTCTTTTCCCTCTGCATGAAGTTTCTTTGTTCACATGAAGAGGTCCTTCAACTTCGAGAGATGGAATATCCTCTGCTTTGCTTTGCTTACTAGCATCTGTGACTTGGTCATCTCCTCATCCCATTGGAACACATTCTTGGTGAACGCGTAAATCTTGTCCCGCTCAAGCTATTTCGCGTAGCCTTCTTGCTTCACGGATTTACCATCTATGCTTAGCCTGGTAATGAACTTCGCACCATTTGGAGTTATCGTCATTTCGCCAAATGAAAGATGCAAAGTGAAAAAGCGGGGGTCTAATAACCACACCCAATATTTCGCTTAGCAATATGTATGGACTAACTCCAATATACTTTTAAGAGAATCAACTAGACATCCAGACTCAATCTTGAGAAAAGTATATCCAAGAGTTATATCTCTATTTCTCAATTCAATCTGCGATCAAACAAATAGGAATTTGCGAGCCCGATTGAATATAAGAAATAACTTGGACGGTATCACAAACCAATATCCAAGTGTCAATCAATTTAATCAACAACCAAAGGTTAAATTCACAATTGGTTGGACTTACGCACTACCTGTGATATTTCAATTATATAAACAAATATAATACGGAAAAGAAATAACACATATACCAGAAATTTTGTTAACGAGGAAACCGAAAATGCAGAAAAACCCCGGGACCTAGTCCATATTTGAACACCACACTGTATTAATCCCTAACCAATCTCACACTGATCAAGGTACAGTCGCGTTTGTTAGAGCACTGCTCGGTCGAACTCGCAAGCGTTGCTATTTCAAGCTTGTTTGTCAAGTTTAGTGATGTTGATGGTGGTTTTTAGTTTAGGGAGAAAACTGTAAAAGTCTGTCTAACTGACCAGGTGTCAGAAATAGTAGATATGTTTATATTCCGCAAGGAGTCTGAAGAATATATTAAAATCTAATGAGTGCCTATGCCGCTCTTCGTATTGTATTGAAACTCAAGCTCCTAGATGATATGTTTACTAGTATAGAGCCTAATGAGTATTTAATCTCTCGCCTGCATTATTCACTAATGTATGGCTTGCTGAATATTTTCCTATGCTATGTTCCCTAGCTGAACTCTTAATATTGCCACCATGACGATTAATGTTCGCTCGCAACTAAGTAGCATGAATCTCCCGAAGTGTCAGGATTAAGATTTGCATGAAAGTACTTATTCGGAAGCACGCTGCGCTGCTCTCTGAGAATAAAATTAGTGATTTTTTGCCAACGCACAGAAATCATCAAAATTGATTAATTTTGTGATAACTCGCAAAATTCAGTTTTTTAACCTAATTTTACCAATATAAAAAAAATAGGTTTTTGCGGCCTGCGCAATATATCGAACCCTACTGGTCGAGACCAAACCTAGGTAAGCTAGGGGATTGATCCACCATGGACTAGTAGGAGCAAAATCCTACCAAAAGTCGAAAAACAAGAAATAAAGAGGAATTGCAGCAGTTAAAGGCACTGCAAAAGGGGCGCGACCGCGCCACTTCGCCGGCCGTTCGCCCTAGCTGGCGCCGCCGAACCATCGGCCGGTCATTTCCATGTTACTTCCTTCCTTCCCCTATTTCCCGTCGACCAATCAAATCGCTCTAAATGCGCAGCCTACACTTTTAATTAAAGTTGGAAGTTGGCTGGTCGACTGTTTTTGGGGTAAATCTGATTCTGCTGGAAATGGAAAATTTGGGTGTGCCGCCGAGAAACGAATCTAAACCCTATACAAATGCACTGCACTGGAGTACTTTAGATTCGAGAGATCAATCTGTACAATTCCGGCCTAAACCAAGAAATGGGCGTTCCAGTCTTGCTTCAGTCACAAAATGAAGGAGAAGGGTTGATCTTAGGGACGGAAGAGAAGAAGGTGTTGAGATCAGAATGGTTAACTCTGAAGATGTGGCTATTTTATGACTTGTATCAGATTATGGAACTGGCTTGCAGAATGTAAGCTATCAGTTTTTTGGTGTTTACTTCTAGATACTGTGTTGATAACCAAAATTGTTGTTGTTCGTCAAAATAGGTCTAAATCTATTTATATCAGTCATAGTTGCACGCACCCTGATCTCATAAGAAGTGGGAGTAGTTGAGTGATGAAGAAGTGGGGTCGTGTGAAAATGTAGAAAACCACGTCTTACTATGAGGGAAGACGAGTCTGTTTACACCCACTACTTCTCTGCCGACACTAACTATCCGCCTTTCCTGACACTTTCTCGTAATGGGCGTGTTGCACGCCGCACGCTGTAAACCGCCAGACCAATACCCTGCTGCACATCCCCCAGTTTGTGACATGTTTGATGTCTCGAGTATTTTATAGAAAATATGTAGCAAGTTGCTGAGTGGGTCATGCCTAATTATTCTGACCAATCACGTGCAAGCTAGGTGGAGGGTAGTCATGTGTGACGAGCCAAGTCATGAGAATTTCCGCAAAGAATAACATGTGACGCTATTAGGTTAAATAACTAAGCTATTTGTGAAGCCGATACTCATAAAATATCGTATGTATTCGATGCATGTAAAGCATCGCTTTTGAGAAAGCAACTCAAAATAATCGATTCATGTGAAACATCGTTATATTGAGCCTGTCATGGTTGGTCGCGGAACCTAGTGTCTTAAAAAGAGCATGACCGGACACTTTTAGGAAGTTGCTGGGAACTATTTATGCATGCCAAAGGTAGGCCAGTCGGTCCCTATAGGAGAGTGATGGCTGGCCAAATTGGATGGCTGAGATGATTTGCGACAGTTATTGGTTGCCGCTAATTTATTTAAGACTCCTACAAGAAATGCGGCCAGTCATCTTTGGGCGATCGTTTAGGAGCCATATGGGCAGGCCGCGGCGTGGTTGATTGTTCCTTATGGAAGGGAGGTGGCCAGTGATCTTGTTGAACGCCTAGAATAGGAGTTAGGACCGCCGATCCGACCGGAAAAGTTTGGGGTCCAAGATGATTTGCGGCAGTTAATGGTTGTCGTTGATTTAATTTAGGTTTTAAAAGCCGTGTGGCCAACGATTTTGGGCCAACGGTTTTTGGTGTTGGTGGCATGTTATAGACTATTCGACCGGCCAGTGCTATAGTTGGGCCGCTAGTGCGCGTATCCACGCCTTGTCCGTCGATCGGAATTGAATCTATGCCGGTAAATTCGGCTGGCGAAGTTGGACGTCCGAGATCGTTTTGCGACAGCAATGCAATGCAGCTTAATAGAAATTAGGGTTTCGTAAGTCGCACAACCATCTAACTTGGGAAATCGGTTAGTGGATCTGTTGGTGAGTTGGAAGGGATTCGATTGGTCGAAGTATTAGTGGGCCCACCGGTGTGCCTGATGATGCTTGTCCGGTCGCGTTAAGGAGCGATAAATCGAGGGGCCAAAACGTACGGTCGTGATTGTTTTAAGACTGTCATGGGCAATCTATATTAAATTCCTTAAGGAATTTAGGCGTATCGACCAGCCAACTTCCAACTTTATTTAAAAGTGCGTGTGGCGCATTTAAAGCGATCTGATTGGTCGGTGGGAAAGGGGGTCGACAAGCGACAACATGGATTGTGGCCGATCGGCCACGGGCAGCGCCTGCTGGAGCAGATCGTCCGGCCAAGTAGCGTGGCCACGCCTCCCTTTGCTGCTTATTTTACTTGCCGTAGTTCCTATTTATTTCTTGTTTTCTACTTTTGGTAGTATTTTGCTCCTACTCGTCCATGGAGGATTAATTTCCTAGCTTAACTAGGTTTGTTCTCGACCAATAGGGTTCAAGATATTGCATAGGGCGCAAAAAACCTAATTTTTGCAAATTAATTAGGTTAAAATTTGAATTTTGCGAGCTGTCGTAAAATTTGGTGAATTCTGTGTGTTGACACAAAGTTCTTAATTTTATTCTCAGAGAGCGGTAAGCGCGTCTTCTGACTGAGTACTTTCATGCAGTCCTTAATCTTGATACTTCGGGAAATTCATGCTCCTCAGCTGCGAGTGAACACTAATTTTCATGTCATATCAATATTAAGAGTTCGGTCGGGGAACATAGCATAGGAAAATACTCAATAAGCCATACATTAATGAACAATACAGGCGAGAGGTTAAAATTTATAGAATATTTGGGGTTGTTGCTACGTGCGCCATTCTAGATAAATTTCATATAAATATACTGAATTGCTCAATACGTGTGTAAGTAAATAGGCCTGGGCACTCATCACTTTTAAGTGGCCCTGTCTCTTTGCAGAATGACGGCACATTAAATACAGGGTTTTACAATTTTAGCCTTGAACCGAAAACCACCATCAACATTAAGTCCCCTGCTTAGTACGTAACAGTGACATTGTTGCGGGGTAAGCACTTGATGGTGACAGTCAAGAGATAAAATGATCAAGTCAAGGTGAATAAACATTACCAGGGAAGTGACAGTTGTCTTGAATTCGAATCTGAACGGCATATCACGATTGTATCTTTCGGGTATGTTGATTTCAATCCGATCATGCCAGGGAGCATGCTCTGCCAGTAAGCTTTGCTGGGCTGAAAGCATTTTTCTTTGAAAATCTGACAGTCTTCTCTCGGCTTTAATTAGGGTTTCAACAAGAAGCACGACATGGTTGGCGTTGAATCCTCGTCTATCGGATAAATCTTGTTGCAGTCGTTCATCACCTGCTTCCTCTTAGGGTTTCTGTAGCGTATATATATATATATATACAGGTGAAACTAAAACATTCTTCTCGTTTTGGAATAGAGACTCTCCTGTTGAACCCATATCCTTTCATCATGTCAGATAGAAATGGATCATCTTCGACCCAGCCAGACTCTTCTACCAAACGCAGACGGCTTGTATTCAAAGTATGACTTTAATGATCTCCTGATTTTGAAGTGGTAATTGTTCCTTTTCTTTTTGACGTCTAACATCGTTTTTCAGAGTGGACGAATCCCTGGGTATCGTGACGAATCCCATGTCCGGATCATCCGAGTCAAGAATATCATACAGGTATACTTTTCACCGGTGAATATACATTCATTTGTCACGGCCGGTGGGTAACAAAGAATTTTTTTTGTAGAGGTACCCTGCTGGAACATGTGTAACAGTGGTTGACGACGATGATCTGGCCACTCCTCTTCCTTCAAGCTCATACATGCCTACTGCTGCAGACCTGGAAGATACTGATTTGGGTATATCCTCCCACGAGTACCCTAATGCAGGCTTGCCGTTTGATATTCACATGAAGTGTTTATCTTCTAGTTAACGGACCGTTGGTGAGTTCTTAGTGCGGAAGGAGTTCGTTCCTTTGTACACAAAAATATGGAGAAGGTACGACCACATCGCTACCAGGAATGTGGTGCGACATTGTTCGTCTGCTTTGGTTACTATGGTGAACTGCCTTCTGCCCATGGTTGTAGATATGAAAGGTACATCCATTCGTGACGTTGCTGAATCAACTATTGAAAAGTGGGAAAACATGGTATCTACCTGCGAATCCATGGAGTTCGACGTAAGCTGGCCGCGGCAGCGCCTTGATATTATCAAAGTTGATCGAGCAGGTATCATCGTCAATGTTGTTCCTGCTGCGAAAGCTATCTTGGAGGAGGAGAAATTCTTGGCTGCGGAATCCGAGAAGGTGGAACAAGCGATCCAAAACTTGAAGAGTAGGACTGAAAGGTATCAGGATAGGATGAAAATGATGCTTTCAAGGGACTACAACTTGTTGGATGGCCTTTTCTGAGCCATACTTATTGTTTTGAATAAGCAGGCATGTGAACGTTTGATCGTTCTCTTTTTCTCTTAGTTTTTGAATATTGTTTTTTGGAAAATGAATTGTACTGGTGAAAAAGCGGGGGTCTAACAACCACACCCAATATTTCGCTTAGCAATCTGTATGAACTAACTCCAATATACTTTTAAGAGAATCAACTAGACAGTCATACTCGATCTTAACAAAAAGTATATCAAAGAGTTATATCTCAATTTCTCGATTCAACACTTACTCAAGCAAATAGAAATTTGCGAGTCTAATTGAACACAAGAGAAATTAACTTGAACGATACCAAAGACCAATGTTCAAGTATCAATCAATTTCAATCAACAGCCAAATGTTGGATTTACCAATTGATCGATTCAACGGACAACCTGTGATATTTCAATTATATAACAAAATATAATGCGGAATAGAAATAACACAACCACCAGAATTTTTGTTAACGAGGAAACTGCAAATGCATAAAAACCCCCGGGACCTAGTCCAGGTTGAACACACACTATATTAAGCCGCTACAGACACTAGCCTACTACAAACTAACTTCGGTCTGGACTGTAGTTGAACCCCAAACAATCTCACACTGATCCAAGGTATAGTTGCGCTCCTTACGTCTCTGATCCCAGCAGGATATTACGCACTTGATTCCCTTAGCTAATCTCACCCACAACTAAGAGTTGCTACTACCCAAAGTCGAAGACTTTAATAAATAAATCTGTATCACACAGAAAAGTCTACAAGAATAGATAAATTTGTCTCCCACATAAATACCTACGAGTTTTGTTCCGTCTTTTGATAAATCAAGGTGAACAGGAACCAATCGATAACCCGGACTTATATTCTTGAAGAACAACCTGGAATTATCAATCACCTCATGATAATCTAAATTGACAATGTGACGAAGATGTTTGTGACTACTTTTCTATCTTGCCTATCGGAGAAATTAATCTTAAGCCAATATTTCGATTGTACTCAAATACGATAGAAACTCAAGATCAGATCACACAACTACAAAGAAAATAGTTGGGTCTGGCTTCACAATCCCAATGAAGTCTTCAAGTCGTTTACCTACAGGGTCTCGGTAGAAACCTAAGTTTAAAAGAGAGTCGACTCTATCTTATACAACTAGTATCACACAGGAGGTGTGGGGATTAAGTTTCCTGGTTGCTAGAGTTCTCCTTTTTTTAGAGCATTGCTCGGTCGTACTAGCATGCTTTGATATCTCAAGCATGTTTGTCAATGTTAGTTATCAAAACTATAAGTCTTGATTTCTAGCCTATATAGCTAAAGGTCTCGGACTAGGATAGAAAGTGTAGTTGAGCTCAAGACTCCATGCTAATCATCATACAAGACGAAGGACTACTCAAGGAACTGGTGGATCTTCACCGACTAAAAGGTATGTGGAGACTTGAACTTATCTATCACTCAAAAGTCTATCTACTCTATCTCTTACTCTTGAGACAAAAGTCATTTTGATATATAGACTTTCATTATACACATTTTCTATTTCGAGCCGAGTGTAACTCGCCTATTTATTTCTCGAAATATGTGTTGGTAAGCTTTCGCTTTAGCCAAATTCATCTTTACCTAGTGACGAATGTCATGTTATGTTTCAATCATTTTGGAAGTTGGTTTGACGAACAATGGTCTGTGAATAACGGCTATCTAACGTCCTCTGAGAATGTTTCAATGATTAAAATGAGAGTTTATATTACATAACCATTGGTAGGATATAAGCATTGTTGTGGAAACACATATATGTATAAGTCCTTATTCCTTGAACCAAAGTTTGCGAACTTTGTTGATCAAGAGAAACGGAATGTGGTGTGAGCCAAATCTGCGAACTGGCGGAAGTTCTCGACCGAAGAATTTATGCTGGAGTTTGTGAACTCCTTCCGTAAGCTTAAGTCCGCGAACCCAGTCCGCGAACTTGAGCAGGTTATATCTAAAATCGGTTGTTCTTGAACGCATGTTTATATAAACTAAGGAATGATTTTGCAAACCGTGGCTATAAAGTTCATGAACCGATTCGAGTGAATCAAACCGTTTTTGCTTCGATTGTGTCTTGTGTAGTTACATAAGATCTAAGTAATTGAACAACTCTCTAACTAGTTCATTTGACTCATTTGAACTAGTTATGGTGAAGAAGAATATGGTGGATATGAAAGTGATCATATGGCTAACCATTTGGTTAACTATTGTTGAACCAACAAATGTTAATGTTTGGGAACGGTTACATAAACCCGAAATTGGACACTTAATTTGTGTGTAACAAGCTAAGTTTTCGATCCAACGGTTGAGAAATATTAGCTTGAATCTAATCAGGTTTTCATCTAACGGTGAATATTGAATGCTTTGTTACCAAGCTAACATTGATTGCAAACCCTGATTTGAAAGACTATATAAGGGAGAACTCTAGCAACTGGGAAACCTAATCCCCGCACCTTACGTGTGATACTAGTTGCATATCTAGAGTCGATTCTCCTTTAACCTTGGGTTTCTTCTTCTAAAACCAGGTTAACGACTTAAAGACTTCATTGGGATTGTGAATCCAGACCGATACTACTTTTCTTGTAGTTGTGTGATCTGATCTTGCATCTTCTATCATTACGAGTACAATTGTAATAATTGGCTCGAGATTTATATCTCCGATAGGCAAGATAGAAAAGTAATGACAAACACTTCGTCTCATCGTTTGTGATCCCACAATATCTTTTTGCGTCGATTAGGATTATTGTGAGGTGATTGATAATACTAGGCTGTACTTCGGGAATATAACCATAGTCCAGACCGAAGTTAGTTTGGAGTAGGCTAGTGTCTGTAGCGGCTTAATACAATGTGTGTTCAATATGGACTAGGTCACGGGGTTTTCTGGCATTTGCGGTTTCCTCGTTAACAAAATTCTGGTTTTTGTGTTATTTCTTTTCCGCATTATATTTTTTTATATAATTGAAATATCACAGGTTGTGCGTTGTTCAATCAATTAGAATATCCGACCTTTTGGTTATTGATTTAAACTGATTGACACTTGGATATTGGTCTTTGGTACCATCCAAGTTATCTCTCTTTGATAAAGACTCGCAAATTTCTATTTGCTTGAGTAAAGATCAAATCGAGAGATTGAGATATAAAACTCTTTGATATACTTTTATCTAGATTGAGTCTGCCTGCCTAGTTGATTCTCTAGAAAGTATATTGGAGTTTGTACATACAGATTGCTAAGCGAAATATTGGGTGTGATTGTTGTACCCCCACTTTTTCAATTGGTATCAGAGAAGGAAAACACATTTAAGACCTTACAAGTCTGTGTTTGTAGAGATCTGACTCTATGGACAGGAAAGTCTCTAGAAATGCTTCACCAGGATTAAAAACCAATTGTAGAAAAAGTCCTAATAAACTGGTTATTCTCCAGAAAAAGTTGGATGAACAAATCCGGATCAACTCTGATCTCATAGCAGAAATTGCAATGTTTAAGGATTTGAAATCTGTTAAAATCCCTTTAGTCGATTTGAATAACTCCAGTTACTTCTCTCTGAAGAACAGTCATAAGTCAAGTAAGAAACAACGTTCACATGTTGTCAAAACTGATATGACTCAGAAATTTTCTGGCGATTCCAAAAGTGATGGCCCATGTTTGTTTTGTGATTCTTCGAATCATTTTCAACATTCTTGTATGTCCTTCCAAAAGAGACTGAAAGTTGCAAGTAATCTTCACACGAAAACTAGACAACTTAGTGCCTCTATAAAAGGTCGTACAAAACTATCAAGAAACCCTAAACAAGAAAGTACTAATAGTATGAGAGCTTTTGCTTTAAAATCAACATCACCCTTTCAATGGTTTCTTGACAGTGGATGTAGCAGACATATGACAGGTGACCTCACATGGTTTGTTTCTTCTAACGACTATGAAGGAGGACCAGTAACTTTCAGAGATGGGAGTTGTTGCTACATTAGCAAGAAAGGGACGATCAAACTGTCCGGCGTACCTGAAATCCATGATGTAGTATACGCAAAAGGTATGACTGCAAATCTTCTTTCTATTAGTCAAATTTGTGACAAAGGCCATCGAGTTGTCTTCAATGCAAATGGATGTGACATTGTAGACAAAACTGGAAAAGTAATTTTTCAAGGAACTCGTGGTAAAAACAATTGTTATCTTCTCGATACTCAGTTTAACAATTGTTGCAATTTGACTAAGGTGGAATCGACACATCTTTGGCATGAGCGTTTTGGTCACATCAACTATCGTCTTCTAACTAAGATCATTAACAAAGAACTTGTTAGAGGCGTTCCCAAAATCAATGCAAAGATTGAAGGTGTATGTGGTGCCTGTCAAAAGGGTAAACAAACTAAAGTTCACCATAAATCATCTCGAGATATTCTCAATAAAGCTCCACTTGATTTAATTCATATGGATCTCTTCGGACCAATTCAACAACCCACGGTTGCTAGTAAGAAGTATGCTTTAGTTATGGTAGATGATTACACCAGATTCACTTGGGTTGCATTTTTGTCTCATAAAAATGAAACCCTTGATGAATTCAAGATTATTGTTAAAAGAATCCAGAACGAACAAGGTCGCAAACTAAAGAAAATTAGGAGCGACCGTGGAATTGAATTCAAGGACACTAAGGTGTTTCAATTTTGTGACGAACTAGGAATTATTCAACAATATTCACCACCCATTACTCCTCAAGATAATGGAGTTGCAGAAAGAAAGAATAGGAACATCCAGGAAATGGCCAGGGTAATGCTCCATAACAAAAACCTACCTCTAAGGTTTTGCAGAGAAGCTGTTTTTACGGCATGTTATTTGATCAACCGTGTTTACTTACGGTCTAAAACCCTAAACACTCCTTATGAGTTGTGGTATGGAAGAAAACCCAATCTGCACTATCTTAGAGTGTTCGGAAGTAAATGCTACATTCTAAAAGATAGAGAACAGAGAGGGAAATCCGATACCAAAAGTGATGAAGGTATCTTTCTTGGCTATGCTTCTGATAGACATGGTTTTCGAGTGTTTAATCTCAGAAGTCAAGTCATGATGGAATCTGCTAATGTCATCATCGATGATATTAGTGATTTTCATCATGATAATCCTCCTGTTGAACTGCCTCCAAGCAAGACAATTGAGAAAGTCAAAGAAATACCAGAATCATTTGAAGTTATCCGAACTGTTGTTGATCCTGATATTTCTAGTGACGAGGAGAAGAGCACTGATCAGGATACTCCTGTCGAACAAGAACGTGTCCCTCCACGACACCTCTGGGTTCAAAGGAATCATGATCCCAACAGTATTATTGGAGGAAGAGATTCTACAACTAAGACTAGAGGGAAAATTCAAAACATGTGCAATTTTGGTTGTTATCTGTCACAAGTAGAACTGGTAAATATTGATGAAGCTCTGAATGATCCCTTTTGGGTGAATGCAATGCATGAAGAGTTAAATCAATTTATAAGAAAAGATGTATGGGAACTCGTACCTTGTCCCTCCAATGTTAATATTGTTGGAACAAAATGGATATTCAAGAACAAGTATGATGAATTTGGCACAATTATCAGAAATAAAGCCAGACTTGTCGCTCAAGGATATTCACAAATTGAAGGTATCGACTTTGACGAAACCTTTGCTCCTGTGGCACGCATTGAGTCCATTACACTTTTATTAGCTCATGCTTGTTATCTCAAGGTTAAACTTTTCCAAATGGATATAAAATTCGTGTTCCTAAACGGAATTCTAAAGGAAGAAGTCCATGTTTCTCAACCTAAAGGATTTGAAAACCTTGATTTCCCAGATCACGTTCTTAAGCTCAAAAGGCATTATATGGGTTAAAACAAGCACCTAGAGCCTGGTTTGAAAAACTTACCACTTCTCTTATTAGAAAAGGTTTTTCAAGAGGTGGAGCTGATAAAAGCTTGTTTACCAGATGGAGTGGGAAAAACGTTGTTATTGCTCAATTCTATGTAGATGATATCATCTATGGTTCAACTTCAAAGAAGCTTGCAAAGGATTTTCAAGTTTCACTTGCTAAAGAGTTTAAAATGAGCAATGTTGGTGAGTTAAAGTTCTTTTTAGGATTACAGATTCAGCAACATAAGGATGAAAGCTACTTATCTCAAGAAAAATATGCAAGGGATCTTGTTACAGGATTCGGTCTGGATAAGTCAAGTCTGAAACTGATACCTATGCCCACTACTGGTAAACTACACATAGATGAGAAAGGAGTAAAAGTAGATCAAAAATTGTATCGATCTATTATTCGTAGCCTTTTATATCTTACATCCACTAGACCTGATATTTCTTTTAGTGTTGGTTGTTGTGCTAGATTTCAGGCTAATCCAAAGGAATCTCATCTTGCAGCCGCAAAGAGGATCATACGATATATCAATCACACTGTCGGGTATGATCTATCTTATACTTTTTATACTAACACTGACTTTTCTGCTTATTCAGATGCTGATTGGGAAGGATGTATAGAAGACAGAAAAGTACATCAGGGGGTTTATACTATGTAGGACTGAATCCTGTGGCTTGGCATAGCAAGAAAAACAATTCACAATCCCTGTCTACATGTGAAGCAAAATATATTGCAGCTGGCTCATGTTGCACTCAACTCCTTTGGATGAAACAAATGCTAGCTGATTATGGAATTGATACTGGAATAATGAAGATCTTTTGTGATAACTCTAGTGCGATTGGAATCACTGAGAATCCCGTTGAGCACTCAAGAACAAAGCACATTGATATAAGGTACCATTTTATTCGAGATCTCTATGAAAATGGTATCATAAGTATGGAATTTGTGCCTTCCGAACAATAATTGGCTGATATTCTCACCAAACCATTAGACACTGCTACTTTTCAACACTTACGACAGTCTATGGGTGTTGTTTTGGTTCACACTAGTAGACAAATGACCTTTAGCCACGCCAAATATAAATTTGCCTGTCACGCCTTTTTGGTTTTGGCGTGTCTATAGGGTATACTTCTACCCTATAGACACGCAATGTTCAATGGGCGTGTTCATATAAGTGCTTTCAGCCATGCCAGGGCTACTAGCGTGTCAAAATTTCAACCGTTTAGTCACGTTAACTTCAAATTTTTGATTGGGCGTGTTTATAGACCAGTTTATGGCCACATTAGGTATTGGGCGTGTTTATAGACCAGTTTATGGCCACATTTGGGAGTTGTGGCGTGTCCAAAAGGTTAGTCACGCCGTTTAAGGTGTGGTTTTAAAGTTGGTTCATTAGACACGCCAGTATATGCGTGTCCATAGTGTACGATTGATTGACACGCCAAATTCAAAGTGTGGCCATAAAGTTCTTCTTTGGACACGTCGGTATATGTGTGTCTATAATGTACGATTTATAGACACGCCAGTATATCGTGTCCATAGTGTAGGATATATAGACACGCCAAGTTGAAAGTGTGGCCAAAAAGTTCTTCTTTGGACACGCTAGTATATGTGTGTCCATAGTGTGCGTTCTAAAGACACTCCGGTTTTATAGCGTGGCTAAAAAGTTCGTTTTGAAAAAATTAATAAAAATATTTCGCCCATATTCGAACGCATGACCTCGAAGGTTTAGATAACGTACCAATCCACCAAGATGGCCATCTTTAGATGTTTATGATTAGTGTTTTGAAAATACTAGATTGGTTGAACTACTCAACATTTAAATAAACACGCCAAGTTGAAAGTGTGGCCAAAAAGTTCTTCTTTGGACACGCTAGTATATGTGTGTCCATAGTGTGCGTTCTATAGAAACACCGGTTTTATAGTGTGGCTAAAAAGTTCGTTTTAAAAAAATTAATAAAAAAATTTCGCCCATATTCGAACGCATGACCTCGAAGGATTTAGATAATGTACCAATCCACCAAGCTGCCCATCTTTAGATGTTTTTGATTAGTGTTTTGAAAATACTAGATTAGTTGAACTACTCAACATTTAAATAAACACGCCAAGTTGAAAGTGTGGCCAAAAAGTACACCCAAAACCCTCAAGACTAATTCCCTAGCTTTCTCTGAAATAGATTCTGACTTGCATGTTCTGCAAGTTATTGGGTTCTCCAAAACTATTTCTGCAAATCTTCTAAACACCTATAATCAAAATTTCTTTGGTAATCCGTTGCATTGGAATGCTATAAATAACTTGGGAATCTGAAATTTGGTTTCTAAAAGATCCTACTCCTGGACTATGTGTGTTATCAAAATTTCCTCTCAGCTACCACATTGCATTTCTGGTAAGATTTTTCATTGCTCTCTCAAGCATTCATGTACTAATATGTTATTCTATCTCTATAACTTCAAAGTTTCCTATGTTACCAGTTGGAGTAGTTCACATGAATGCCCAGATAAAACTATTAACCCCATAAAACAATTTCAAACCTTCATGATAACGAGAAAATTTCCAAAGGTGTCTAGTTTTCTTTAGTTATTCCCAAAAATCTTGTAAATTACCAAAAATGCTTGAATATGTACCCACTGCTTGATATTATGTACACAATATCAAGAATCCACACCTATAATGTGTACACATTATACCTTTTTCGGAATTTTTAAAAAACTAGACATTTTTAGTAAATAACTTTCTGTAGAAAACACTTTTGGGCATAACCCCCTTTCAAATTCCCCCTGCTATTTACTATAGTCACCATATCAAGCTCAAAACCAAAATTAAACACAACAGCCACTCAACCAAGCATAATACAATAACCCAGAACCACATATACATTCAATTCATCATTGTCTTTAAAACCAACACTATCAAATCCAAAATCAGCACCACTAGCATTGTTTATCCATGAGAAACATATGCAATATTCACCCAAAAAACATTTACATGAATACTTACTTTACCATCTGGAAGGGGATGGTTGAATACTGGTCAAGCTCCTGGTGCAACCCCAGAGGTCCCCACACCACTTCCAACAACCTTCTTGTTAGCTCCACTCCCTTATGGTGCAGCCCTCCTCCTTGGCACAGAATAGTTTCCCCTAGGAGGAGGCATAGGCACTACTACATCCTCAGGAATCTCATTAGAATCAATTATCTCCCATTTTCTGAAGATTGCAATATCATAAGCATCCTCTGCCAATTGTCGCATCACTGGTGCCAACATGAAGATATTGGGGAAGACTACCACATCATTGGGGAGACTATGAGTGTCATTCTCCCGAATCTTAGCTTTGCATGCAACTGGAAATGGTGCAGAATAGAACCCATGTCTAGCACCACCACAAACCACCTGCTGCTCCCCTACAAGCACCACACCTTCATTAATCACAAACTGGCCTTTGTCAGGATGAACGGCATACGCCACCCACCCTTCATCAGCCCCTTGGAGTTGAGGAAGTTGAGGATCCAACGCATAAGCACTGGCACTATCATGCATAACAACCCTATACTCTTTGACTTCTCCAACACCTCCAGTACCAACTTGCATGTTTGGCTTTGGTTCCTCACTGCTGCTACTGCTTATCTCTACTACCTGTCAAATTGGAGAAATGGGGGAATCCCAATCAATAACACCATCACAGTTACTAATAAAGCCAATTACAACTATGAAATTCACTTTCAACACCTTGAACCCAACAATTCTTCCATGACTATCAAAAATCAATACCTGGTTTTCTTGCATATTCATCTTAGCCTTTTTTTCCTCTGGTCTACCCATGGATTCCTGATTTGTAGACATGGCTGGGCGATCATTCAGATTTAGATATGCATTATAACCTCGCTTAGACATAGCTTCAACAATTGGAACACTGAAGGGATTTTGCGGAGATGGAATGTGGAAGTTACAGAGTTACAGAATTGGAAATTAAAACTCATTTCTTCCAAATAGGCCTTATGGACGAGAAGACAAACAATTAACACATCTCACCCATCCTTTTTCAATCCTCGAGATCAATTAGATGAGATATCGTGGAGGCACATGCCTACTAAGTGCATGAAAAGACCTATTGAACGCCACCCCAACTTATTGGCCGTTAAGAGGCAGCAGCAAACACTTGGCAGCTATTTGGCAAGCGGACTCTCTAAGCGGGCTACTCGTGACCCGAAGTCGAAATCCAGTACCGAACCGCAGCTTCCCTCAACTATTTTCGTCAGAGACGGGCTTGAAGTGGCAAGTGGAAGCTCAATTACCTTAAAACTTCTAGAAGAAGACGCTGTCATCCTTCTAAACAAGCCCATCCTTCTGAAAAAATTAATAAAAAGCTTTCGAACGCATGACCTCAAAGAAGTTAGGTAACGTATCAATCCACCAAGCTGCCCATCTTTAGACGTGTATATAGGGTGTTTTGAAAAAACTAAACTGGTTCAGCTACTCAACATTTTAATAAACACGCCAAATCAAAGTGTGGACTGTTATAATATGCATGAGATATGGTGGCTATCCACTTAGCACCATTAGTTACACCAAGCACCTTGCATAAGCACCTTGTTACACCAATCACCTTGTATAAGAAACTTGTATAAGCTACTTAAGCAATAATAAACTACTTTGTTGGATGAGATTAACACCTAAAGCTAGTGGGTGTTGAATTGCATGGTTTGCAAGCTAGAGGTGTTATTTCTACATAACATCCTACATGTAGTGTGACATGTAATACTATGTGGTGTATACAAGCTAACACCTTAAGACTTGTATAAATAGCTCCCTTAGGCTATTGTATTTTGTATCCCAATTTCTTAAGTGAATAAGAAATTATCCCTTCTCCCTTATTACTTCTCTTAATATCCATTTTGATTTTAGTGGTTAATTAGTATTTGCTTTAATTATTGTTAATATTACTTTGGAAACGTAATATGGCCAAAATTTTCCTTTTTTGGACACGCTATTATATGAAGGATTATTCTAGCAGGAAGAGCATTTTTAGCAGGTTGCAATGAAGCCTCCCAACTGGTGCTGCCATCTCCTAGTATGCATAAAATATAAAGAGTTAATTAGACCCCAAAGATAAAAATCAAAGTTTGGTGACCTACCAGATACTCCCTTAATGGCAGTTCCAAAGAGGGTAAAAGTCTTAATGGGAATTAGGTGTTGAAAATAGGTCTTGATAGGGTAATGATGGTTATTAGAGTGAAGGGGACACGGATGGCTTTGAATGGGCGTAGTTAACAAAGTGACATGACGGCTAACTAAGCGCGATAAATGGAATTGAATTGGCACAATGGGGTATTTGAGGGGTTAATTAGCAGAGACATTACCATTTTCAGAGAAATCTTTAACGGAAGAGGAAAGGTTTAGGTTTAGCAAACTAAATTGAGAGTATGGCTGATCCTGCCCAGAATTCAACCAATTCCATCGGAAATCTTCCAAATGCACCACCAGTAACACCTGAATTTGCACAAGCCAAGTCTGAAATTGATCATCGGATTCAAGAGCAAACTCGTCAGAGAGAGGCAGAAGAGGTTGTTCACGAGCGGAAGAAAAGGAGATTTGATGCTCTCTACAATGCATGGCTACCCAAATTCTTAGAATGGAAAGAAAGGAAGGACGAGGAAAAGGCTGAGAAGCAGGCCAAGACCCCAAAGTTTGGCAGTTCAACAGAAAGTGACTCCGAGGCCTCAGAAGGGTTTGAGTATGAAGTGGAGGAAGTGGATACCAGTGACCTATATTCGGATGCTGCGGAGGACAAGCAAAGGATGAATTCTTATCATGATGAGAAGGCGAGAAGGAGATTTGAATATGAACTTTCCAATCCCAAGATTTTTGCTCGAACCATGAGTGAGGGTGAACCTGTTGCAGTGAAGGTGAGACGTCGAATCGCTGATCTCGATGATGAGTCAAGTGAGGAAGAAGGGGATGAGGATAGTGATGATGAATCTTCATCCAGTGAGCCTTCTCCTGCACCATCTGATAGCGAGGATTATGGTGAAGAGGGTCTGGATACTGATGAGGATGAACGGTGGTAAGCTCATCAGAGTTACCAGGAAAGGCTAGATTTTCAGGCATTGCATAAATCCTGAAAACAATCAACAAGTTTTTTGCAAAACAGCTTTTCTGGTAATTTTCCTTCCTTCTACTCTTCCTGATGTTGGTGCGAAAGATGGCAAGTTTCTTTGTATTTTGAAGGTTAATGCAGACGGTTTTGGATATCCTTTTATTTTGATTTTGTGGGCAAGTAGTAAGATACATGGAATTTTCTTGTGTTTGGATTGTAAAGTTGAAAGGGGTAGTCGTTGTTTCAAGTTTGTAGTAATGGTTTGTAATGAAAGGGGTTTGGGTTATGGCCTTTTGGTGAAGGTATTTTAAGAATATGTAATGGTAGTTGTAATGGTAGTTGTAATGGTAGTTTAAAGCTTTGATCTTTTGAGGGTTTGATAGTTGTGTGAATTTGTGGTGCTGATGCAGAAATTGAAAAAACTTGATATAATGCTCAATGAGCGGATAAATGTTAAAGGAATGTTTGTAGTATTGGACTCGTTTTTGTTATTGTCTTCTTGTTTTTGCAAATGTACAAACAAGCAATGTTCTTGGTGAATGATTCTAAAATTACAATGATTGTTAAGTAGAGATGGGTAGGAATGACTGAATTAAGAATCAATAGGGTATATAAAATGATGTTTAAGATGGTGGGTATTACTCCAGTTTATAAAATGTTGTTGGAGTAAGATTAATTCAAAGACTATTTTAGGCCCAATTCCAAAAAAAAAAAAATCTATGTGCAAGCCTAGTACTATTACTACTAATCCTAGCATGACAGAATATTAATTCAATAATCAGTATAGCCAAATCCAAACTCATCCAACATTGCTAAAACCCATCTGCATACAAAACCCCACCATGATTTAAGAATCAATTTTTTTTCAACAATCCATACATTCATTCTCTAGTTAACAGAAAAATCCAAACAACTACATTCTATCACCTGGCTTGTCGCTTAGTCCTTGGAAATGGTTGCTCAGATGCAGTCGTTTGAGAAGCAGGGACTGTTGTTGGTGCTGGTGGTTTCCTTGCAGTTCTACTCTTAATGTTGTCCCGATAGTAATCATCCCTGGATGTCCTTTGCAGGTCAAGTTTATCTACCTTTGGAAATTTATTCTCATTCTGACAAATAACTGTCGTACTGAATTCCTCGTCGACTTCATCACCAGCATATTTCCAGATCTGGGTAGGTGCACCTAACACAATAGACTTTCTTTTATTTTCCTGGTCTGGCACATAAAATACCTGCTTAGCTTGGGAGGCTACAACGAAAGGATCATCCTGGAGTCCCAACTTATCTAGCTCAACCAAAATGTATCCAAGTTTGTCTTTTGAGACCCCTGCTTTGGTAACCCATTTACACCTGAAAAGTGGCACTTTCAGCGAATGATATGTCAACACCCATATCTCTTGTAAAACACCATAATAATCCGCCAGATTAAGGGTAATCCCCGCTTGTCTAATGTGCGTGTCAGTTGCCTCTACGTAAACCCCGCTATTCTGGTTAATGGAACCATCATGAGATTTTGTGCGAAACAGGTATCCATTGATGTGATATGCTTCATATGTCTCTACTTGTGCATTCGGTGGGATTGATAGCCACCTTAAGTCCTGATTGAAGTTTCCCTAGAGTATGCCCACTCACTGTCAACCTCAAATACATTATAAGGATTAACCTCCGTCTCAACGCAGACGTTAAATAGCAAGAGTGACATTTTCTTCAAACTCTTACCACTTTTTGTAACCATTTGGCGAACTCTTCACGATGTTTTTGATCTAGCTGTCTATCACTCATACCAAGATATTTATCCTTCAAAAAATTCTGGTGACGGCTGGACAGTGCAATGATTAATGTTATTATCTTTACAGAAATTCGGACACAGAATCAAAAACTAGATAAAAAATGAGGTTATCTGGTTAGATCTAGTTATACTTACTCAACGTGAGGAGCAACTTCAGGGGAATTCCGTAATACATAGAAATGCGCTTTATCAAACGGATCCTTATCAACACGAGGAAACTTAGGATTTGACATTGGTTTTCCCCTGAAAGAATAAGAATCTTCGCCAGTGTCAGATGTGTTGAGTTTGTCTGGTGGAATTACGATTGTATCATTCATGCTTTGTTGGTGCTCACTGATAACCTCAATTGTCTCTTCCGCAAGGTTCCCTTCAGCAATGCTTCCTCCAGGTCTGTTTCTATTTCCCACATGCCCTTTTATGACCTTCATGCACATTTCAAACAGATACATCCATCGAAAGAATACAGGACCACAAATTTGCACTTCCCTGGTAAGATGCACAGTTAAATGAACCATGATGTCGAAAAAGGATCGAGGAAAGTATTTCTCAAGCAAGCACAACATCACAACGAGATCCGACTGCAATTTTTCTAGCTCTGCCACCTTGATTTCTTTGCTAGATATTTTCCTGAAAAAGAAACAAAACCTGATAATATCATATCTTGTTGGCTGCGGCATAATTGATTTAATCGCAATGGGTAAAAAATGTTGCATTAGTATGTGATAATCATGCGATTTTAGTCCGATAAGCTTTCGATCTTTTCGATTCACCAGTGTTGAAAAGTTTGAACAATACCCTTGTGGAACCTTTATCTCGGATAATGTTGCATATAACTTGTCCTTTTCCTCCGGGCTTAATGAGTGACATGCTGCCTTTAGTATATATCCCCCTTTGCCATTTTCCCGAGGTTGCAACTCGTCTCTAAAACCCATCTCCTTCAGGTCCATTCGAGCAGCAAGGTGGTCTTTCGACTTAAATTCATTGTTCAACAATGTTCCAACGATACTCTCGCATATATTATTTTCGACGTGCATGAAATATATGCAATGGTGGACAACATGATACCTCCAGTAGAGGAGGAGCCGGAACCATATATTGAACTTTTCCAGTAGCGCCTTTCGGTCTCCTTCTCCTTCCCCTTTTTTGGGTTGATGGTCTTTTCGATTCTCTTTATCTTTCCACCTCTTCCAGGGTTATCCTGCACGAATTCCACCACAATGTTCTTCTGTCCCTTTCCCAATTTATTCTTTATAATCTTTACCTCATTGTATATTTGTGACGGGGTCATAAGTTCCTGCGCCTTTTCAGTTTCTTCTTTTCCGTTGAACCCCTTCTGACGTCTGAATGGATGATCGTATGGTAGGTATCTTCTATGCCCGGTATAAACCTATTTTCTATAATGTTTTAGCCTGACATAGTAAGTATTTCTCCCACACACCTTACAGGCGTCTCGTCCCTGATAGGGGCAACCACACAGTGTACCGAGAGCAGGGTAATCATTTATTGTCAATAAAACAACCGCACGTAGAGTAAACATATCCTGTTTCAGCGCATCAAAACATTGGACTCCCTCAAAAATTCCTTGAGATCCTCGACAAACGGTTGTAACATAACATCAATGTCCTTACAAGGCCCCCCATGGATAACCTTCCGCCAGAGTTGTGAACTTTCTCTTCATACACAACTCTGGCGGAAGGTTGTAAATCACTGTCAGAATTGGCCACACGCTGTGTGTTTTTGCATGCCTTTGTTTACGTCAACCCCGTCAGCCGAAATGCCTAGACGCAGATTTCGAGGATCATCACGAATTACGGGATATCTTTCATCTATATTTTTCCATGCTGGTAAGTCCGCCGGATGCCGTAAAACACCCTCTTCTTTCTTTCTGGTGTCGTGTCACAATAAATATTCGACAATTCTCTTTGATTGAAACATCCGTTTCAGTCTTGGGATAATTGGGAAATACCACAAGACTTTTGACGGAATTTTTTCATAAACCTCGTGGGTGGTATCGTCAACTTTCCATCTTGATTCCCCACAGGTGGGACACTTGATGTGATCCTCGTAATCCTTCCTATAGAGAATGCAGTCATTGATGCATACATGTATCTTTTCGTAACCTGAACCCAAATCTCTCATCACCTTCTTAGCTTCATATGTACTTTTCATCATCTCATTTCCTGGAGGGAGCATGGATTTTAACAACGGTAGAAGTTCATTAAATAACTTGTCGGAAGCTCCGTGCTTGCTCTTCAGGTTAAACAGTTCACACATTGCAGATATCTTTGTAAAATCGGCACATCCTTCGTATAGGGGTTTCCCAGCATCTTCGAGTATCCGTTGCATCTTCTCAGAATCCTTTGAAAAGTTGTCTCCTAATAAAGCACTAACCATTTCTCTAGTCTCTGCAGCATGTGTTGGTTCATCAGAGTGCGGACCGTCGCTGCCATTACCATCCAGGAGATGAATCAGATGATCAAAGTAAACCACTTGTTTAGTTTTCTAGGGGGAGGTTAGAATATTTAAGAGTAGAAACATGAAATGATTTAAGACGAGAGAGATGAACACAGAGGGTAAATGGAAATTTGGCAATATTTTTACTAATAAATAATTTGGCAAAATATTTAAGTGTATATCGTAAATAATTTGGTAAAATAGGAAGTTAAAGATCCTTCAATTTGCATGCTGCACGTTCTATGTTAAGAATTTTCTCAGTCAAATCTTGTTATCCGGCTGCATAGTTTTCTGCTTTGACGGATCTTAAAGACCGGAGTGCGATGCGACTAGAAAGCGGAGTACGTGTTGCTGCAGTTGTTATAACGGTACTAAAGTAAAAAAAACTAACTTTGTAAAAAGTGGAGTACGTGTGGGTACAGTTGAAAAATAAAATCGTAAGAACTGGAAGAAGCTATGGCCCCAATTAAAATTAAGTGAACTAAAACACATTACTCTAATAATTGTGTGTTATGTCCAATTAGAATTAATATTAACAAAGCTTGATTCATCCAATTAACATAATAGGTTTGATCATTGATGGATTTCATTAAAGTCTCACAATCTGATTCATAAATAACATAATTAAAGTTCTTAGAGGGTGCCAGAGTAACAGCTGCCAGCATAGCCTTACATTCCAGCTCCTCAGCTGCAACTCCTATCTTCATTCCTCCATTGAAGCATTGTCCTTACACCCGAATGCAGCTACCTGCACAAGTTGTAGAGGGGACAAGCTCAGGTGGCTTGAGTGCCAGATCCGGTGTTTGATTTTAAAAAACCCAGCTACCGCATCTAGGATGATGTTGTGCTTATCCTTGATTTGTTGAACACTTCTTCCTCTTGGGTTCCCATAATCTTGGCTAAATTTGTTATCTATCTTCTCCCAAAGGGTCTCGGTCGAGGAGCGATCTAGAACTCGACTTTCGGCTGCCCATGCTTTGGTGATTGCCAAATCTTCCGCGGAGTCAAACGATGCCATTTGTTGTATGTGGAGGTAGGGAATGAGTAGGTTCTCTAATAGGCTACAAGTGGAGTGCACGTACGTTGCTTGTCAAACGCCGGGTTCAAATACGCCTTCTTCCTTGTTAAACCAATTGCTTAGCATGATAGAACACCGTTGAGAAGTGAAGAAAAACAAAATCGATAGAATACATTAACAGATTCTCCTTTCTAGCTATATAACAATGCCGGCCTAATCTACAATGTAACTTTTACTCCTTACAGCAACAAAAGCAAATTCCTAAATCCATTAACATCCACTAGTAACAAAAATTAGCTCAACCTAAACCAAATTCCATAATTTCCGTCACAAGAATCACACAAAACATCAATTGTTTCAACCAATTAATACTAAGATATGAAAGACATAAATTGGTTTATGATCATAAAAATATGAAAGACCTGAACAAAACAAAAGAAACCCTGACAATAAAAAACTCTTAAAATTCTTACTAGGATACGTAATCACAGCCAAGATCATAAAAAACTCTTAAAATTGACAGAACCCTAGGTTTACATAATACAGTAGAAAATGATTTTAGATTTGGGAAAGTTATATACCTGAAACCCTAGCAATAGTAATTTAAAATTAATAAAATAAAAACATCCCCCATTCATGAAATCAAACAAGTAAGTTTGAATTTAATCTGATAAGAGAAGGAAAGAATCCCTTACCTAGGGTTTCTCTATTTCGCCTCTTCCAGTCTTTCTCCCGCGCAAGTAAGAGAAGGAAATAAAAAAAGTTTTCTACTTTGATTAACCAAAATGACATTTTACCTAGGTTTATCACGTCATTATGACATTATGGGATAGAATAGGTGCCAATTAGACTAGGGTACGTTTTCGATTAAAGCTTTCTCTTGGGAATAGTCGTGACCCTACAAGAATATAGTTTATTCCAGAGAGAGAATAAACAGGGAAACCAAAGGGATTAACAAGGAAACCAAAGGGTCAGAGAGCAAAAAAATTCAGAGAGAGAATTTGTAGAGGGAAATTACTGTTTTCTGAATTTTTCTCAACCAAATCAAATCAATCAATCAAAATGGCTGGTGATGATGATCAACACAGACCAAAGGGTAAAGCCCCCATGACTGAAGAGCAGCTATTGAAAGAGTTAGAAGAGAAAGAAAGATGTGAAAGGCTATCATCCACTATGCAGATGATTGGGCAGATGAACAAGGATGATCTGGAGAAGGTAAACAAGAGAGTAAATGACTTGTTATATGATATTGAAGTCCCTATATTGAAAGAGTTAGAAGAGAAAGAAATATGTGAAAGACTATCAGCACTACGCAGATGATTGGGCAGATAAACAAGGATGATCTAGAGAAGGTAAACAAGAGAGTAAATGACTTGTTATATGATATTGAAGTCCCTAAGAAGAGATGCATGCTGCAGTGGATGTAATTAAAGCAGAAGAGAAACCAGTTGAAAAAGAGAAACCAGTTGAAAAACGGTACAAATTTTGCAAAACAAGCGTCGTTTTGATCTTTTCAAAGATGAAGAAGAGGAGGAGAAAATCTGGGAAGTGCATGCTAAAAAGATGAGGTTGGTTGAAAGGGCAGTAATGAAGAAAGAAAATGACAGTGAGGCTTCTGAAGATGAAGAGCCTGTTGTTTTTTCTGGGTATCGAAGTGATACAGAATCTGCTCTAAGAGTGATGATTGAGGATTTTCGCCAAGATGAGAGATTTGGGATTAATGATGCATTGTTGGCCCAAAAGACCGATTCCGAAGCGGACGATGCAGATGAAGACGAGGAGGAAGAGTGGTTTGATGAGGAGCAAGAGGGGCTTGGAGAGGAACAAGAGGGGTCTGATGATGAGGAAGAGGCGTCTGATGAGGAGGAAGATGAATCTGATGATTCTGATTCCGAGTGATGGGTATGACAATGAGAAAGCCTTATCAACATTTGAATTCTTCTGTAGAGAGATGGTGTATTTTTGGGTAAGTGCTCGAATGGAAATGATGACATAATGTTAAGAAATAGCTATTATAAAGTACAGAGAAGAATTCGAATGGAGAGGGGTATAATGCAAATGGTAAGTCACTGAATCATGTTTTCTTTTTTGGTTCTGGCAATGGAGACTGAAAATGCAAGGGAATATTATGTTTATTTTGCTTTTTTCTTTTTCTTTTTGATATTTAGATTTTTTGTGGGCAAGATGGTGAAATACTTGTAAATGGGTATGTTTAAGTTTATGAACATGTAAATGTTGCTCAACACTGAATGAACAGAACGGTTGTAACTTTTTTAAATGCAATATGATGAAGTCGGCTTTACATGAAGATAATCATCGTGGAATTAATTCAATGAATTCACCCAGTCTTCGATTAGAAAACAGAGGACAAACTTGGTGATGGTGGTGGTGGTTCGTTCAATTCACCCAACTTTGAATTTAGGGTTACAGGTTAGAGAAGATTGAATATTCAATCAACCAAATCCAAACTCTGTAATCTAAGTCGAAATTGAGTATAGATTGATGGAGATTTTAGGATGTGAAATTGATGAAGATGAAACTGGATTTCGATTTCGACGAAAAAGAAAGGATTCGAGAGAGATTTCTGCTGCTGATAGTTTGGGAGAAAGAATAGACTATGTCTCAGGCGCAGTTGACATGGTGTTGGTAGTTTCCCATGCTAGCTACAGTTCAAGATATGCCCCCTGTTAACTAATTAAAATTAAATAAATAAATATACACAATTTGTGCAGGGACCTTATGTTTGACCATTTTTTGATTTTAATTGTTGGTAAAGCAGTTAAAGACATGGATAGGGTTTACGGGTTGTCTGCAAGTCGGGCATGTTCAGGATTTCTTACTTGCTATTCCAATTATGGGGAACATGCAGTTCATTGTAAGGTAGACCCTGGTTTTAAACATAGACATGATCATGTGAGGGACATTGTATATGATATACTATTTCTGCAAAGAAATAAGCGGCTGTCAATTTTTTGACTGATCCACTCGAAGAGAAATCGACGCTCAGACCAGCAGATGTTTTAATTTTTGGGTGGGCTAACGGAAAACATGCATGTGTTAATCTTACTGGGGTTTATCCATTAGTAGGAATTGGACATGGTACGTTTATAGTCGGGCAAGCGGCGTTGAGGGTTGCCTCAGGTAATATAGTGAAACATGAGAAAGCGTGTCTTGATAATGGGCATACCTTTATTTCTTTTGCTTTTGATACTTTTGGTTTTTTTAGCTCCGGAGGCGGTTGGACTCCTCAGAAGAGTCCAGAAAGTCATGCACAGTAATGTCATGACTCCTGGTTCGAGGGAGTTTGTTTTCCATAGGTTAGGTTGCAATTCAAAAAGGGCTTGCGGCGCAGCTTGTTGCGCGTTTGCCTATTTCGTCTAGGGATGGCCATTTTCCCCACCCAAACCCATCCCCGTGGGTACCCACCCCGTTCGGGTAGGGTTTTACCCGCACAAATGGAGATGGGATCGGGTATGGGTAATACCCGAAAACTAAGCTACGGGGATGGGGTGGGGATGGGATTCAAGGTCCCCGCCCCATAACCGCCCCGTATCTTTCACAAGTTAGGGGTTTAGACTTTTATGCGACAATGTGTATAATTTTTATACTTCCACCATTTAGTAGATCTTTCTTTCATTTATCATATTCTCGATCGTTCTTGTACATTCATCACTTTCGTTCTTTTTTTTTTGTGATCAAACACATTCTCTAAAAGTTAAAATAGAGAAAATGAAGCAGATAATGAAATGGTTAACGTGGACGAAGATAGAACGGGACAGGAAAAAACAGAAAAACTAATAAGTCATTAACAGATTCTTTTGTTCACTTTAAGATAAATTACTGAATTTAAGATTCTAGAATGCGTCGTTCTTACGTTATTCTTTTTGTTTGAATCATATTTAAGTTTTGATTATAATCAAATTTATGTATTAACTCAGTGTTACAGGTAACCCATGGGAAACCCGCCCCATATGGGTATTCCCCATACCTGCCCCGCCCCAATTCATATGGGTAACGGGGCGGGGATTGGTATTTTTTTTCACGAACAGGACAATGACTGGGATTAACACTACCCGTCCCATACCCGCCCCATGACCATCCCTAATTTCGTCGATGTAAAATATTATTATTTTATTTTATTATTAATTAGATCTTATTGTTGGTCACTTGGTCAGGTACTTATATGGCTTGATACATGAGCCAAACATGCGAACCCTGGTGAGCCATAATGCTACATTTATGGCCTTCAAATTAGGCTACCGCCTCGTTTTACTCTTAAAGATAACGTTGTGTGCAATTAAGAGACGGGACGGGTCAGGAGAGGATAATAATGATGTATTTTGAAAAATCAAGATATGGCAATACACCAGCGTCACATAATGCCTGTAAACCCTGGTAAACCGTGCATGATCAATAAGTGCTGGTCTATGAATTTTACAAAAAATCAATTATGATAGTAGGAAAAATTGCGTCTGAAATTCAATAAGGAAGGACTATTTTGTTAAATAAGGAAGGTAAACTTTTAATTTTAACAAGTGTACTATCTCATTGACATGAATGCTTAACGTGTCAGGATATTTAGAGATTTCTTTAGGGTTTCAGCAAGAATATAGGCGTCTAATTAGAATTGACGATCAGTAGTCTAATCCTAGAATCCTAATGCAATATTTTTCTGTTGGGTCTCGCAAAATCCGCAAAATCGCACTTTCCATATATCACCTTGATTTTCGTTTGTTATATTCATGGTAAACATAACCCACCCACTATACTTGGATTTGCATACTAGATATTTATAGGAAAAAATAATATATTTAGCTAGATTTGGATCCTAGATACCTCGTTCATAAGTAAAAGAACGAAGTAATTGAGAGGATGAGTTCTAATGAGAAATGTGTTGTTCCTGCCAATGATCTTGTTAATAATGATCCTCCTCCTCTGAAGGGCTTTTCTTCATGGGATGACTTTGTGGAAAGCATTGGTGATATACTAGAAGAGTATGTCGATGAAGAATGGGAATTAGTTCATATTAAGAAAATGATCCATGTTGAAGATGATCCTCCTCCTAAGGGTTTTGCTTCTTGGGATGCATTTGAGAAAAGCTATGGTGAACATTTGGATAATGATTATAATGAATAAAACATGGGAAGCCCCCAAGACCAGCAAATTTATGGCTGAGCACTCGGCATAGACTAAGTTCAAGTTTTTTACATTATTTTTAGTATGATAATTTTGTTAATTGTGTAAGAAAAATTATGTATCAGTCAAAGGCCTACTGTTCAATTGTGCTCTCAATTATGATTTTTTTTTTTTTGGTTAAGTTTGTTAGATTTGGCATTGCAATTTATGAAAAATTTGGCTATGTTTTTCAACTCTAATACAAGACTCAGTATATAGTCCCTATCATATTCATGATCCTATCACTTTAACAGCAAATCCACAACAAAATCATGGTTAACCCTAACTCTTCATATCCAAATCTCTAAGCCAAGCCCCCTTAAACACATTACTATTTCATTCTGTTTCATCAAGAGATTGATACTCCAACAGATGAACAATGGACAAAAATTAAATAACATATGCACTTGGAATCTAAACAAAATATTGCATCCTTAAATATTAAACATTCACAAAAAGTAAACTTACAAGTAGCTTTACAAATAGACTAATTAAACATCTAAAAGAAAAAAACATAAGATACACAAAAAAAAAAGACATAACTAAACAAAAGATGATGGATCGAGATGTGATTCAATACCATTCTTGCATAGCAGAACCATGAAAAAAGAGGACTAGATCATTTAGAATCCCCTTCTTCTTCACTGCTGCTGTCGACAATCGTAACCACATCTTTGTATGGCCAATCATCATCAACATCATCGTCTTCATCTTCATCCTCAAGCGCTGGCCCAAACCAAAAGAAGTGTTCTGGATCATCTAAATCATCATCATCATCATCCTCAGAATCATACTCATCATCATCATCATCCCCAGAATCATACTCATCATCCTCTTCATCCTCCTCCTCTTCTTCATCGTCAACAACATCATAATCATCATACTCTTCATTTCCAAAACAAGGAACAACCTTGAAACAAAAATAACCAACAATATCGTTGTCTTCATCATCAAGAAGAAGAAATCGGAAGGAAGTTACTACTATAGAAGTCATTTTCTCTGGTTTGATACTAAAACTTTCAGTTTTTGATACTGAAACCCTAGGTTCAGTTTGATCTTGGTGATCTCCGGAAACTTAGATTTGGATGAAATATAATTGCTAAGATATCTTGACATCGAAATAAAAATCCGGGGTTTATAAGCCTGTCCAAGAGTAACATCGGTAAAAATTGAAAATTACCATTAATCAATTTATCTTGGTGGAGATATTCCTCGGTAAACTTAGATTTGGGCGATAAATTGTACTTGCTAAGATTGTGACATCGAAATATAAATTGGTTTATAAGCTCGTCCATGACATCAGTAAAAATAGAAAATTAATTCAATTTATCTCGGTGATCTGCGGAAACTTAGATTTTGGATGAAACTTAGATTTTACAAGCTCGTTCAAGAGTGACATCGGAAAAAATGGAAAATTACCATCAATCAATTTATCTTGGTGGAAATACTCTCGGAAACTTAATTTTGGATGAACTACACTCTTTATGATCGTGACATCGAAATAAAAAATGGTTTAGCTGAATAAGCCATGTCCAAGAGTGACATTGGTAAAAAAATTGGATATCGAGTCTTGTCGACGAAGCCAATCATAGTCGTTTGTGAATTCATAATGCCGACCAATCAAATAAACTAGTTACACCTGACAACCTAAGATCCCCAAACATCCTTGCCAATATTATCGGCTGATCGGTCCGATACGACCAATAATGCGATATTATCGGATATTCATATTTATGTATCACTGATATTTCATGTTTCGTCCAGAATAAAGGCATAAACATGATAAAATCCTATATTATCGGCCAGTATTTTAAAAAATAAATACCAATCGATTCTTTTAATACAAATTTAATTGTAAGAGCTAGCTAGAATTGCTTCTAAGAATATTAATTGGGATTTTAATCAAACAAAAAAAATGCACAAAAAAGCATTTATGATCTTCCAAGGCACTAGCTAGTACTATATTACTCCGTAATAATTTATTAGTTTGCTTTTAAGAATATGTTAATTGGGAGTAAAATAGTACAATGTAGTTGACTAAAGTAGTAAAGAAAAGATACTACTATATATCCAAGGCACTAGTAACAAAGGAATTAGCTAGTACAATAATAAGTACTCCAGTTTAGATGTTAAGCGGTAAGAACAACAACAACAACAACAACAACAACAACAACAACAACAACAACAACAACAACAAAAATAGAAAATATCTTGAAGGGAAATCAAATTTCAAAAACGTTAGTGAGGCACAGTGGTTCACTTTAGTTATTTTAAGTTTGAGGTTGGAGGTTCGAAACTCTTTAGACCTTTTTTATTTTTCTTTAAAATTTAGGCATTATGTGGCACAGTGCTGATTTGATTTTGCTTGACCTATTTTGTTTTTGGTCAGGACTCAGGGACCAGGATATTGAGATATGGCATGATGCCTGAACCAAACCATGCTGCAGTTCAAGATATGGCCCATCTGTTAACTAATTATCAAATCAAATAATTATGCCAAATATACACAAGTGTGCTGATTTTATTTGGTATTTGACCTTATGTTTGACCATTTTTTGTACACCTAACTATGTTTGACCATTTTTGTACACCTAACAAATCTCATCAGTGTTAAGCCATTTCAGGAGTGAACATTGCCATTATAGATGCAGTACACCAGCGACACATCATGTCCCTCAACAGGTGTTGGCGCTGCAGTATCTACCAAAAAATAAAATATGATAATTAGTGCTTGGTTGAACTGTCTATCAACCCCTTAATGGCAGATTTATTAGATATTGACCATCAGAAGAGTCAATTAGGCTAATGGGGGTGTACCAAATTAGTGGGGGGCGTACAAGCCCCAAGGCAAAACCAGTTTTCTCTTATGATTTTTGAACCCACCACCCGCTAATTTGGTACACTCCTATTAGCAATGTTGGTGTGCAGGAGTTATTATGATGGGTTTAGGACTTGTTGCGCATGCCTTTGAATAGGCGTGAATTGCTAAGGGACTAGACGTTCCACCGAATGCCTTAAATGACTATTAATGTCATCTTCTCTACAAAAGGAAATTAAACAGATAATTTCCAAAACACACAAAATCATCCTAAATTAGGCAAGGAAATTAAGAAAGAAAACATAGATTAGAGATAATGGGTGATCTAGGAGGAAACAATGCTAACGGAGATAATCAACCTTCTGCACCTTTTAAGTTCGCCAAGAAAGTTGCCAAGACTCTCTCTACTAGAGAGTTGGAGAATTTGATGGATTTTGTGCAGCAAGAGATTGACGAGAGAAATATTCTGATTGAGTTCGAAAGAATTCGTCAGGAAAATGCTCCACTGCATGAACAATGGAATAGGAAGAGAATTGCAAGAGATGTGAGGAAAGCCATAGAAAGAGAGGAGAGAGATGAGGGGATAAGGAGCAGATTTGTTTGGAGAAAGACCCGTAGTGCAACCTCAAGTGATTCTGAAGAGAAAGAGAATGATTTTGAGAGAAGTGATGATCATGGGAGAAATTCCGAGACAGAGAAACAAAGGAGGAAGAGAGAAAAGAAGATTGAGGATGCATGGTATGAAAGGTTCTTAGCAGAAAAAGCAATCCCTAGGCTTTTTGCAAGAACCATGAATGAGAGATTGAATGTTGATTCTGATGGAGAAACAATTGATGGTGTTGATGAGAATGGTGAACCAGTTGAGGTTGGAGATTTGGAGGAAGAGAATGAGGATGATGAAGGAAGTGAAGATGCAGGTGATGAAGGTTATGGAAGTGCAACTGAAACAGGCAGTCAGTATAGCAATGATTACAACGATCATGAGATGGGCATCGACAACGACGACGATAGCAGTCAGCAGAGCAATGAGAACAACGGTGATGATTCTGAATAATCATCCCTGGAACATCAACAAGATTTCGATGGGAAAGCTTTGATTTTGTGAAATTGGACTAAGAGCTTCTTCGTGAAAATTCAAAGAAATCTTGTAGGTGTTTGCTGATCATTTTGCTCATTGCTGATTTTCCTCATATTGTTGAATCTGCTGACAGATGTTTTCTTGTGGTTATGTTGCTATTCGGATATTTTTCTTTTTTTGGAACAGTGGGCTTTTTTTGATACTGTTATGCAGATGGTAACTGCTAACAGTTTTAAGGTGTAAAGGTGTTAAAAGTTTTAAAGTTTAATGGTTTTAAGGTGTTTTGAAGGGGGTAACAGTTTTAGTTTGTTTGTAATTAAGGTGTGTGTTTGCAGGGGGGTAACAGTCTAGTTTTTCCTGGTATGAATAGTTAATCTATCAGAAGTTTGAGGGAATTACAGACTAGGTTTTTGGGTCATGTTTTGATGTGAATCTTGTGAATGGGTTTGATTGTAATGGAACTACTTAGGAATTAGGGTCTTTTTGTAAATATGGTGGGTTTGACTAGTATTTGTAAATCTGGTTAATGGAATTGCAATTACGGTTTCTTTTTGTGTTGATTTGAATATAGTGGGTTACATTTGGTATGTTGGAGATGTCTTTGTGATTTCTAATGGAAGGAACAATGGTATGTTAAACTGTGGTATGTTGAAATGTATTATATGATCTATGAATTTACTAAAGCATTATCTGAATTTTATCCAGAACTAGAATCCTGGTACAAGGTAAGGTACTGATCCTAATTCTAGACGTTTTTCATCTAAAGTGCAGAAACTGCTTCTCAAAACATACTACAATCTTGATTCACTAATGGTAACAATATCCTACACCCAAACACTATAACTGAGTCTAAGTTTATTAACAAAAGGTATAACAAGTAGTAGATCATCTGTCAAAGCCGTAATAACTTGACTCAAGATTGAGTCCGGTGAAACCTACATGATTCCACTGACCCACAAAACTACTTGGTGCTGGTGGAGGCATATACACATCTAATTATAATATAGAATGTATTCTGACCACTGAATTGTGTTGACTCAACGAGTTAATTACAAATGACTGATTAACAAACAAATATCAAGCAAAGAATTTAAAAAACCAATATTTTTATAAAACTAAACCAAGCAAAATAATACCAACATCCTCAATATTTAAAAAAATAATTAATCAAAATAAACAATTTCTAAAAACAAAAACCACATTATTCAAAAGTTTCTTTGATTATCTGCTCAACTAAAATCATCGCATCTGGATCTGGTACTCGTGTTGCAGCATTAGCAGGTTGTGCTGGAACTTCAAGTACCTTTTGCTCTAGAGGTGTATCCTTGAGTATTTCTGGTGCGCCAGACACAGTTTCACCAACAGGCTCATCGAAGGAATGGGAGCATGGACACCATCCATTTCAACAGAAGCAGAAGCAGAAAGAGTAAGATTGTCAAAGTGAGCTTGAACTTCAGATAACAGGGGCATGCCAGGAACCTTACACACGCCATCAATAGTTATGGTGATCCTTAGCTTTGTAGGTTGAGCCATTACTATCCTTGGAGTTGTTTTAATCCTCTTATTGGAACTCATTTTCTTCCTCTAATATATCAATCTATCTTTTATGCTGGTGTGGCATATATATATTGAAAAAACCCTAATTTTTTCTAGGTTAGGAGCATTATCTCCAATTACCTAATTTAGTTGTATTCCGCATATCACTCTCAAATAAACAAAATATAACAGTTTCCATATTGATAAATATATTCTCATATACGCGTACAACACCACATTGATTTTAGTATATAGTATGATTTATCTAAATACGGAAAAATAGCACGAAAAAATTGCGTAAACACAACCATGTTGATTGAGTACATATATGCTTTATCTTACAGTAGATCATAATCATGTACTCTTCGCTAATGTGCATGCCTTGGCTAAACTCTTGCCAAATCTGTAGGTATCTGAAGTATCTCTCTCCATGATTTTCCATGCCTAATCTTCTCTGAACAAATTTCTATTTTTGGTGTAATTCCCTCAGTAATTCACACCTACTCAAAGCCATGCGCAACAATTCCGTCCAGCCAAGCGCTATAACCATTCCCAAATTCTCTTTTGGCTTTTGTATATTGGTCAACACCATAAATTACAGCTATATATGATTGGCAATAGCAATATATATTGGGATCATTTTTTTTCTTCAAAAGATTAATATACTATGGTCATAACCCTAATTTCTTCTCTTCAAAAGATTAATATACTATGGTCATAACCCTAATTTTTAAATTTGCAATGGACATATAAATAGAATGTTGATAAACTGGAATAAATCTCACACAAACACGTGAAAATATTTGTTTCTTGTTTGGATCATGGATTTTTAAATAAGGCATGCTGATTAAGGATGCGACCATTGGCCAAACGGTGTAACGGTTCGCACCCCTTCGTATTACGCTTCACATTAACCGAATAGATTTTGAAACACCAAAAAACGCGAAAATTCCAACAGGTGTGTATTTTGGGGACACATATTGCATCCATTGGATGTCTATATAAGCATTCAATAAAAACAAAATCATAAATACTTCTACATTAAAAAAAAATATTTCACCAGTAATAGTAATGGAAATGTTGCCAGATTTAACTCCCGAGATACTACACCTCCTCCCAAGTACAGAAGGTATTTTGGCAAGAAAATGTGTATGCAAAGAGTGGAATTATGTCCTTGCAGACAAAAGAATTGGACTCCTTTTCGGTTTCACTCAAAAAGTGACAGAAGAAAAAGTTACGCAACTTTTCTACAGAGAACAAATTGAGGAGGAAGATTACTACAAGATGATGGGAGATTTCTATCAGATGTTATTTGGAAACAATGGTACCTGGAATATTATCCGATCCTATGATGAAAACATGTCACACCCAATCGTTGGATCTTGTAATGGTCTGGTATGTTTTTATGTTCCACACCATGACATACAAGATCCTATCTATATTATGAATCAAACAACGGGTGAGCACCTCCATCTGCCACAAATATGCGATTCAACACCAACGCCACAAATTAGTTGGGATCCACGATTCGTTGTAGGGGGGTTCGGCTATTGTCAACATACCGGTGAATACAAAGTAGTTCGAATTCAAGTGGACGGTAAAGTGGATGTACACACTCTAGGCGACAACAGGGGATGGAGGAACATCGGATATTTTCCTTTTACTTTTTGGGATTCAGGTGTGTACGCACATGGTTGTATTTTTTGGGTAAATCATTATTTTTATGACAATATTCAGATAGCATCTTTCAATTTGGACAATGAGACATTCCAGTCACATTCGCCACCCCCGCATCATATTTATGAGAATGGTGGTTTCAGTACTCCAAAACTTGGAATGGTCTTGTCTGGAGTTCGCCTTTTATTTTACAACATTCACGATATTTATGATCTCCGGATTGATTTTTGGGCACCCATTTCGGATAATGATATTCATGCACGGGCACCCGGTGTAGAATGGAATTGGGAACTTAAGAGGAGCATTGTCTTGGAAGAGCCTTCGAATCTATGGTGGCCGCCTTATAAGCTTATAGCCTTGGGAAAGAACAACGACGTCCTATTGCAAAACAACCGCTGTTTAGCGCGTTATAATGAACTCACCAGAACTTTGAAAGAAATTGCGGAGATAAGGTGGGCAAAGGTTAGAGTTATTCCTCATATGAGGAGCGCCGTCTCGTTGAGGAATTTTGGAGGACAATCGGAAACATGTACTGGCGATGACCATGCCACAAACATATTCCGAGTGTAGTGTTTTTGTTTTTGTTTTGATTAGAGTAATGTAGTTTGGTGTTCAATATATATATACTATATATTTTTAAAAGTACTATTTCTCATCTTTGATTTTTTTTTCGTATCTTGTTTGGACTAAAAGTTGTTTTTGAAATCTGAAGAATCAGAGTTGGTCTTATTTTGGGTAATAATGGTTGGTATTTTATTTAATGGAGTTAATGCTTTTAAACATATTCCCGACTAATTTAGAGGGGGATTTTCTTTTATGGTGGTCAATTTGGTATATATGGAGGCATTTTTGTATTCCAGTTGTATTTATGGTTATAAATTTTGCGAATCTATAGGGAGACTTTTATGTGTTCATTATTGTAGAAAATCTGATATCAAAGACTTGATGAAAGGAACACAGAACTAAAACTCAAACAAACTTCTCTTGATTGATGTATTTCGACTCATGGCTCAACAACCTATTTATATGAGTAACAAACTTGACTCTCAAGAAAAATAACTTTCCAAACATAATCAAACTCTAACAAAGAAACTTCTAGACAATTCTCACGTAAATAAACTCTTAAAACCAGTAATACTTGCAACCCAAATAAACTTCTATAAACCGTACCATGTCAACAACAGTTGATGATCCATTCACTTCATGTCAACTGTACCAGTTGACTCAACCATATTGGTTTATTCTTCATGTCAACTGTACCAGTTGACTCAACCATATTGGTTTATTCTTCGTAGTATCTTGGTTTATTCTTCAACAATTATAATAAAATCCGAGAGGGGAAAATAAAAATGTAAAAAAAAAAGTGAGAATTTGAGATGCAAATGGTATAAGTGATTGATAGACAAATCAATGATGATATTCTTGAAAATGCACACGAATGAAAAAGATTTTGTCACTAATCGGGATTCTTTTTGTAGACGAATTATTGATTTGAAACTGGTGTTTGACACCAAAACACAAAACCAGAACATAAATGGGCAAAAAGAGAGATACATAAATTATGGTACCATTAGCCCATATTTGTAGTGATAAATTCACGTTTTTTATTTTATGGATAGTTCATGTTTTATATTATCAACCAATGTCGTTGTAAATATTAAGATGTTGTCTTGACGGGTATTCTAATTCCAGGAGGTCAGCATTAGTCAATTGGTGTCTTTTCATACCTACTTCATGACGTAATGGTTATCCTTTAGATTTTGTTTCCCTTTAAATAAAAATTCAGTTATAGGTTTAAGCTATAACCGCTTATAAGATAAAACAGGCAAATATGCTTTACTTTCCTGCTCATTAAGGACGCGACCTTTCAAAGATAAAACATGCAAATATGTGTTACTTGTCTGCTCATTAAATACGCGACCTTTCAAATAATGCCTGCTCATCAAGGACGCAACCATTCGCCAACAGGTGTATTGGATGTCTATATAAGCATTACTCATATCTGCTTGTAGCATTCTACAATATTAAGAAAATCTTAAATGCTTAAAAAAATTATAATCTTTCATCAGTATAATAGTGATGGATATGTTGCCGGAATTAACTACCGAGATACTACAACACCTCCAAACTGCAGAAAGCATTTTAGCAAGCAAATGTGTTTCCAAAGAGTGGAATACCATCCTCGGGGATAAAAGAATTGGACTCCTTTTTGGTGTCACACCAAGAATAGGGAAAGAAGTTACTCAACTCTTTTATAGAGAGGAAGATTTCAGCCCAATCGTAACAACCAACAATCACGACGCCCTGAATGATGGAACCCATGAAGATTTGACTAAGTTGCACCCAATAGTTGGATCTTGCAATGGTCTGGTCTGTTTTTATGTTTCACACCACGACATACAAGATCCTGTATATGTTATGAATCCAGAAACTGGTGAGCACCTACATCTGCCACAACTATGCATCCCAATTATTGCACGAGATCAAGTACATTCTTGGTATCCTGTAATTGGGGGTTTCAGATACTATCAACGTACCGATGAGTACAAGGTAGTTCGAATTCACATGGATGGTAAATTTCAAATACACACTCTAGGAGACAAGAAAGGATGGAGGAACATAGCATGTGAGATTCCTTATATTTTTCGGAGTTCAGGTGTGTACGCACATGGTTGTATTTTTTGGAAGGATTGTTGTCAGTGGGATAGTGGCATAGTTTCTTTCAATTTGTACATTGAGACATTTCATCAACATTCGCAACCCCCGTATCATATTCCTAGGAGTGAATTCCCATCAGTTGGGATGGCTATGTTCGGAGTTCGCCTTTTATTTTACTACATCCATGAGCCCTGCTGTGATGAGGGGATTAATCAGCCCCGGATAGATTTCTGGGCACCCATTTCCAAAAAAAATATTCATACATGGGCACCTGGCGGAGAATGGAATTGGAATCATAAGATAAGCATTTTCTTAGAAAAGGATGAGGATGAAGGGTGGCCGGCCTATTACCCGATAGCTTTTGGAAAAAACAAGGACCTCCTATTGTGGAAGAATGGGCGTTTATTGCATTACAATGCACTCACCGGAACTTGGACGGAAATTTGGGGGACACAAATGTGGGAAACAAGCAAGGTTGCAATTATTCCTCATATGAGGAGCGTTGTCTCGTTGAAGAATTTTGGTGGACAATCGGAAACATGTACTCATGATGTCCATGCCACTAACACATTCCTTGGGTTATCTATGTAGCTTTTTTTCTTCTTGTAGTTGTGTTGTTTTTTATTTATTTGTATTTGGATTTGGATTTTTTTCCTATGTACAATTTATTCCTTGGGTATGTAGCTTTTTTTTCTCTTGTAGTTGTGTTTTTTCTTTTTTTTTTTCTTTTTTTTGGTGTTTGGATTATTTTCTATGTTGAAATGTACAATTTAGTTTGGGTCATTGTTTAACTAGACAACCTTTTTTTTTTTCCTTTTTTTGCGTTACACCTATGGTCCAGCCGTCCGGGCCACCCCAACCCACCTAGGTAATTAGTCGAAAAGTAGAAAAATTATTTGGGTATTTCCTAAGAGATCATGATTTATTTTAGTTTGTTATGTTCGGAATGTATATATTAGATTAAAAAGGAAATTAGATAAACATGAAAATATTCATTCCATATCTCATTATACTGCTACAATATCTCATTTTTTAGTAATATGGAAATTGAAATATTCGGTGTAAATACCAAAGAATCGTGATTTAAGATAATGATGGAAAACCTAAAAAATTAGAGTTTTCAAATTACACCAAGCATAGAAAAAAACTAACATAGAGTATTAAGAGGGATTGTTGATATGAAATTGACGAGAGGATCCAAAAACGTCCTAGACTGACGCGACCATTCGCCAACAGGTATATTGGATGTCTATATTATATAAGCTTTATACTCGTATTTGCTTGTAGCATTCACAATAAGAAAATCCTAAAAGCTTGTTTTTTTTTTTTATAATCTTTCATCAGTATAATAGTGATGGATATGTTGCCGGAATTAACTACCGAGATACTTCAGCGCCTCCAAACTACAGAAATCGTTTTATCAAGCAAATGTGTATGCAAAGAATGGAATACTATCCTTGGGGACAAAAGAATTGGATTCCTTTTTGGTGTCACACCAAGATTGGGGAAAGATAAAGTTACCCAACTCTTTTATAGAGAGGAATATTTCAGGCCGATCGTAACAGCCAACAATCATGATGCCCCGAATGATGGAACCCATGATGATTGGACTATGTTGCACCCAATAGTTGGATCTTGCAATGGTCTGGTTTGTTTTATGTTTCACACCACGGCATACAAGATCCTGTATATATTATGAATCCAGAAACTGGTGACCACCTCCATCTGCCACTAATATGCATCCCAATTGCAACGGATCAAGTACTTTCGTGGTATCCACGATACAACGTAATTGGGGGTTTCGGATACTGTCAACGTACCAATGAGTACAAGGTAGTTCGAATTCACATGGATGGTAAAGTCCAAATACACACTTTAGGAGACAAGAGGGGATGGAGGAACATAGCATGGGAGATTCCTTATACTTTTCGGAGTTCAGGTGTGTACGCACACGGTTGTATTTTTTGGATAGATTGTTGTCAGCAAGATATTGGCATAATATCTTTCAATTTGGACACAGAGACGTTCCATCAACATTTGCCACCCCCGCATCATATTCGTGGGAGTGAATTTTGGATAAATACTTACCCATCAGTTGGGATGGTCATGTTCAGAGTTCGCATTTTATTTTACTAAATCCATGAGGGAATTGTTCGGCCCCGGATAGATTTTTGGGCTCCCATTTCCAAAGAAAATATTCATACATGGGCACCTAGCGGGGAATGGAATTGGAATTATGAGATAAACATTTTCTTTAAAGAGGATGAATGGCCGACTCATAACCCGATAGCCTTTATAAATAACAAGGAACTCTTATTTTGGCAGAATAGGTGTTTATTGCGTTACAATACACTCACCAGAACTTGGACGGAAATTTGGAGGGCACTACCGTGGGAAACAAGGGTTGCGATTATTCCTCACATGAGGACCGCTGTCTCGTTGAAGAATTTTGGTGGACAATCGGAAGCGTGTACTCATGATGTCCATGCCACTAACACATTCCTAGGCTTATCTATGTAGCTTTTTTTCTTGCAGTTGTGTTTTTTTTTTTTTGGTATTTGGATTTTTTTCTATGCTGAAATGTACAATTTATTCCTTGGGTTATTTATGTTGCTTTTTTTTTCCTTGTATTTTTTTGTTTTTGTTTTGGTGTTTGGATTTTTTTCTATGTTGAAATGTTCAATTTCGTGCATCAACATGAAAGTGTTGCCGCTAAATGTTGGGTCATTGTTTAACTAGCCGACATTTGGTTTTTTTCTTTTTTTTGCGTTACACCTATGGTCCAGCCGGTCGGGCCACCCTAACCGACCTAGGTAATTAAATTAAAAAGGAAATTAGATAAATATGAAAATATTCATTCCATATATCTCATGAGATCATAATTTATTTTAGTTTGTTATGTATATTAGATTAAAAAGGAAATTAGATAAACATGAAAATATTCATTCCATATCTCCTTATATTGATAGAATATTCGATGTAAATACCAAAGAATAGGTGATTTAAGATAATGATGGAAAACCTAAGAAATTAGGGTTTTCCTTAGAAACATATTTAAATTACACCAAGCATAGAAAAAATTAACATAGAGTATTAAGAGGAAAAAATGAGTTCTGCTAAGAGGAACTGTAGAGATGAAACTGAAGAGAGGATCCAAAAATGTCCTCGACTGATGGCTGGTCCTCGTAAATTGAGGATTATCATTATTGTGGACGGAATAATTATTGTTCCTGGTATTCCTCTCGACGTTGTAATTAGTTCTGTTGTAAGTAGTGTTGACAATGATATTCCTATTTATGCTGATGTTATTCCTGGTGTTCCTCTAGACGCTGTAATCAGTAGCGTTGAGGATGCTGATATTCCTGCTTATGCTGATGTTCCTACTGTAAATGATGATGCTCCTGCTTCTATTATTAAAATTATTGATGAAGATCGTCCCGATGTTCCGGATATGGCAGATAATCCAAAAGTTAACAAGCATGATCTTAACAAGCATGTGGAGCCTGATGAAGCAGAAAATGACAAATATGAGGATGACAAGGCGCCCAAGCCTGCTGGTTGGAGTGCTCAGGTTCACCTCAGTATTGCAAGAAGAATTGTTTGAAGATGGGGGATGGTTCATTTGATATGTTTTTTTTTTGATGATATGGTTTGATTTATCGATTTCATTTTGTGGACGCTTTGAAAGTTGTTTTCGTTTCTTGTTTCGTTTGCTAATTTTGTCATTTAGAAGAAGGTGATGTTTATGAATTCTTTTATTATTTAGGTATTGGAATCATGAAATAAATCAGATAATTATTTACAAGTTCATAGAGTTTACATAATGCAATATACTCTTGCAAATTTATTTATTTATGAGGTGTGCATTATTTTGGAAAAATAAATATAATTAGCTGAAAGAACGGAGGAAATGTAGAAAAATACAGTTTCCCCCCTGTAAACAATAAGAATCAATTTATCACTTTAGGTATGATCTTATTATCTCCTTGCCAATACTTTTAACAAAAATAGGAGTTTGAACAAGTAAAGTGCTATTGAAAGTAAAGTACTGATATACGACGATGTTAATGATAATGATCTTTGCGTGAATTGGATGAGAACGAGGAACTTGACTAATCTGACAAAGAACCAGACTCATCTAACAAGTTCTTTGCTTTTTAAACAGGGTTTTTGATGACCATTTTGTTTTCAGTGGTGGTTTTATTTATTTTTTAAGTACTGCATTAGATGGAGGCTTTTCACACTAATAGATAGGTTGACATTTATGTGATGAATGATTCACGTTGAACTTTATGTTTTCTGGAAATGATGAACATGAAAATGGATTGGTTTAGTTTATTTATCTTTATTAGCTTAATGTATGATTAGAATAATACGTTTCCTACATAGGTGCCACTAATAATTCATATGTTTCCTCCCTAAACCAAGAATAATACAGGAGACAACCCAGCTTAAAATTATTAAGGTAAATATTATTCGAACTAGGAAAGTACTTTTTTTCTATAGCCTCTTCTCGAGTTGGTTAGAGATAGGAACCAAAATTTCGAAAATTTTGGGAAACAATTTTATCATAACTGTCTACGATATATTCTCTCATAAAATAAGGAAACTAACCATATTGGTTACACATCAAAAATTTGGAAAGAAAAAAAGAAAAACACCAAAAATCTTTTGTTTGGCGGGTGATGAAAATGGATTTTACTGGGCGGGATGATTTCAAAAGCAAAATCAATTCCCGCCTGATGGTTTGGTTAAATTCCAAAAAGAAAAAGAAAGATGAGTTCGATCTACTTTTTCAGTTTTTATTACTCGATTCATTCTCTCTATGAAATCATAATTCTACTACTATCGTCTCTAATCTTTACAAAGAACCTACCTCTTCAGACTTGATCTTTGTTGTTGGTATTATTTCTACAACCCATTATCGAATGAATATTAAATTGATGTTAGATTTTTTGTTCGATCTCATGGAATCAGATGTTAGATCTTATAGGTTTACTAGTTAAAGCATGATTAGGGTTTTTATTCAATCACTTCTTATAGGTTTACTAGTTAAAGCATGAGTAGGGTTTTTATTCTATTACTATCTCTAACTCGGGATATGTTAGCACAGAGCCAACTTAGTTTTCAACAGGAAACCAATCAGAACTTTCAAACTAGTGCTCAGAGCCTTGCTAAGATAGTACTTCAAGTCGGCCAAATATCTAAGAACTTAAGTGAGAGGGATAACGGAAGGCTCCCTAGTCAAACTCAACCCAACCCTAGAGGAGTTCATGAAGTAGGTGCAAAACCATCGAATCAGTTGAATGCTATTAGAACCCTTAGGAGTGGTAGAGTAGTAGACATTCAGGTAAACATGCCCGATAGTGAACCTACTGTAGTTCATCCTCAGGATCTCATCCCTCAGGACCGCTAACTGAGGGGACTGATAAAATTTCCAATGATGCTGACTCGGTCCCTGAGAGGTCTGATTTTGTGCCTAGAGCCCCATTTCCCCAGCTATTAGCACCAACAAAGAAGGAATCGAACTTTAATGACATATTGGAGGTTTTTAAGCAAGTTACCATAAACCTTCCTTTATTAGATGAAATTAGGCAAATTCCTGCTTATGCCAAGTTCCTTAAGGATATGTGTATGCGAAAGAGAAAACTTAGCGTCCATAAGAAATCCTTTTTAGCTAGTCATGTAAGTTCAATCATTCAGAACACTACCACTCCAAAGTACAAAGACCCAGGTTCCCCAACCATTGCTTGCACAATAGGTAAACACTGGGTAGAAAAAGCTTTACTTGACTTAGGAGCCAGTGTGAACTTACTGCCGTACCATGTGTACTTACAGTTAGGTCTTGGTGAAATGAAACCTACTCAGATAACACTGTAGTTAGCTGATAGGTCTGTCAAAATTCCTCGAGGTGTTATCGAGGATGTTCTTATTTAGGTCGACAAGTTTATTTATCCAGTGGATTTCGTGGTCCTAGATACCCAACCTGTCCCCGACCCAGAGAACTAGATACCTGTGATTTTAGGTCGCCCATTCTTAGCTACTCTAATGCGATCATAAACTGTCGAAATGGTGTGATGAATTTATCCTTTGGTAATATGACTATCGAAATGAACATTTTTAATGTCAGTAAGATACCTTATGAGCTAGATGACACATGTGTTGAAGAGGTGAATATGATAAAATCCTTAGTTCTGGAGTCATTACCAAACATCTTGTCTGAAGACCCATTAGAGAGTTGTCTATCCCACTTTGGTTTAGATTTCGACGATGATAGTGCCATTGAACAAGTGAATGCTCTATTAGATTCTACCCCTGTGTTAGAAACTGATAGATGGAAACCTAGGTTCGAACCATTACCAGCTTCTGAGACTACCTCAGTTCCTTCCTTAGAAGAGCCCCCTTAAGTTGGACCTCAAACCACTACCAGATAACCTGAAGTATGTGTTCTTAGGCCCATCTGAGACTTTACCTGTGATTATTGATGCCGACTTGGATAGTGATCAGGAGAGTAGGCTAGTAAAAGTACTTCAAGATAATAAGGAAGCGTTAGGGTGGTCTATAGCAAACATTAAGGGTATTAGTCCTACCGTTTGTATGCATCAGATTCATTTAGAGGAAGACTCCAAACCGTCTAGGGAGATGCAACGTCGACTGAACCCTAACATGAAAGAAGTAGTTCGAAAAGAGGTGCTTAAGTTGTTAGATGCGGGTATTATCTACCCAATTTCAGACAGTAAGTGGGTCAGCCCCGTTCAGGTTGTTCCCAAGAAATCAGGTATCACTGTAGTCCAGAATGAGGATAATGAGTTAATCCCAACCCGAGTGACCACGGGATGGCGTGTCTGTATCGAATATAGGAAATTGAACAAGTTCACAAGGAAGGATCACTTTCCCCTTCCCTTCATCGACCAAATGCTAGAGAGATTAGCTGGATATAGTTTATATTGCTTTTTTAGATGGCTTTTCCGGATATAATCAGATCGTTATTGCCCCAGAAGACCAAGATAAAACCACTTTTACTTGTCCCTTTGGTACCTTCGCGTATAGACGCATGCCTTTCGGGCTGTGTAATGCCCCTGCGACTTTTCAGCGTTGTATGATGAGCATATTTTCTGATATGGTAGAACGGTTTTTAGAGGTCTTTATGGATGATTTTTCAGTGTTTGGTTCATCTTTTGATGAGTGCTTGCATCATTTGACATTAGTGTTGACTAGGTGTAAGGAAAAGAATTTAGTGCTTAATTGGGAAAAATGTCATTTCATGGTTAAATCAGGAATTGTTTTAGGACACATCATTTCTTCAAAGGGTATAGAGGTAGACAAAGCCAAAGTTGGCCTTATTAAGAATTTACAGGTCCCAAAAACCGTAAAAGACATTAGGTCATTCCTAGGGCATGCAGGTTTTTACTGTCGATTCATTAAGGATTTTAGCTTGATTTCTAGACCTCTTTGTAATTTGCTTGCAAAAGATGTTAAGTTTGTCTTTGATGATGCTTGTTTAGAGGCTTTTGATAAGCTTAAAAATTTACTCACTACCGCTCCCATACTCCAGGCACCCAACTGGAACCTACCCTTTGAGATTATGTGATGCTTCAGATTATGCTATAGGCGTTGTGTTAGGTCAGCGAGTAGACAAATTACTTCATGTGATTTACTATGCTAGCAAAACTCTGAATTATGCCCAATTGAACTATACAACTACCGAGAAGGAACTGTTAGCCATCGTGTTTGCCTTGGATAAGTTTAGATCCTACCTATTAGGTTCTAAGATCGTAATCTATACTGATCATGCTGCTTTGAAATACCTTTTGTCTAAGAAGGACACCAAACCTAGATTGATTAGGTGGATCCTATTGTTACAAGAATTTTCTCCAGACATTAGAGACAAAAAGGGTGCTGAAAACGTAGTAGCAGACCACTTATCCAGGTTAGTTGTTAGTTCCCCTAGTGATGCCCTTCCTATAAGGGATAGATTTCCTGATGAACAATTGTTCTCTGTTTCCCAATCACCTTGGTATGTAAATATAGTGAATTATCTTGTTACTGGACGTACCCCTCAACATTGGGGTAAACAAGATCGTTCTAGGTTTTTAGTCGAGGTTAAGAATTTCTTTTGGGATGATCCTTATTTGTTTAAGTATTGTCCCGACCAGATTATTAGGAGATGTGTACCTGAGAGTGACCAGTCCAGTATTCTCTCCTTTTGTCATGAACATGCTTGTGGGGGTCATTTTAGTGCTAAGAAGACTGCTGCTAAGATATTGCAGTGTGGATTTTACTGGCCTTCATTGTTTAAAGACTCCCATAGTCATTGTGTTTCTTGTGATCGTTTCCAGAGGTTAGAAACCATTTCCCCTAGAAATATGATGCCTTTGAACCCTATTTTAGTGATTGAGGTCTTTGATGTGTGGGGCATTGATTTTATGGGTCCATTTCCTAATTGTTGGGTTATCTTTACATACTTGTCGCTGTAGACTATGTGTCAAGTGGGTTGAGGCGGTTCCGTGTAAAACAAATGACCATAGGGTCGTAGTTCAGTTTTTGAAAGAGAATATACTTACATGTTTTGGTACACCGCGAGCTATAATTAATGATGGAGGTTTTCCATTTTAATAAAACAATATGGTATTACCCACAAAGTAGCTACCCCATATCACCCACAGACTAGTGGTCAGGTAGAGGTATCCAATAGGTAAATTAAGCGTATATTAGAGAAAACAGTTAATCCCAATAGGAAAGACTAGTCGTCGAGGCTTACTGATGCCTTATGGGCTTACCGTACTGCGTTTAAGACACCCATTGGAATGTCCCCATATCGTCTAGTATTTGGCAAGGCATGTCACCTGCCTGTTGAGTTAGAGCATGGAGCCTATTGGGCTGTTAAGAGCTTAAACTTTTCACTTGACAAGGCAGGAGCTCATAGAAAGCTCCAGCTCAATGAGTTGGACGAGATTCGTAGAGATGCATATGATAGTGCTAAGGAGTATAAGAACAAAATGAAACTTGTGCATGATAAGAATATTTTACGAAAGTCATTTTCTCCAGGTCAAAAAGTTCTTATGCATGACACTCGTTTACATCTATTCCCCGGGAAGTTGCGCTCTCGGTGGACCGGTCCTTTTGTGGTCCGTACTGTTTTTCCTCATGGCGCTATTGAGTTTGAGACACTAGATGGTAGTAGTTCTTCAAAGGTTAACGGTCAGCGATTGAAGCCCTTTTTAGAGCCTTTTCCTACAGGTGATGTTGAGGAGGTCCCTCTGGAGGACCCTGTTTACCTTTTGTATGTTGTATGTTGTATATTATTTTTGTAGATTTTTGGTTACACTTCACCCAGGTATTATCTTTCCGACCTCTCTCTTTACAAATTCCTCATGTTATTTATACTTTTATTGTACTTTCACTAGAAACATTGAGGACAATGTTAGATTCAGGTTTGGGGGTGGGGATGAAACATTTTGTTAATTTTTTTCTTTTTAGTTGCAATAAATAAACTCCAGAGTCTAGAAATTTATGCCTATTGAGGATGGCACTAACCAATCTAAGTGGATGGGAACATTTTGGTCGTAGGAGTTGAGGAACCAATCTGATTAGATGGAAACATCTAGAAGTGTCTATTCATAAAAGCATAGAGCTCAGGTGTTAGAAATAACATGATAGTTTCACCATATCTCGTTGAGTCCTTTTCACTTCTATTTTTATTTTGTTTTTAAACCATGTTTCTCTAAGTGATAGGTGGGGCCCATGATTCAAGTTGTTACCAATGCTAGGGTGAATTAGAGTGATTGAGTTACTAAGAAAAAGAAGAAAAAAAGACCAGACCAATTAGACCAAACGGATCAAAAAAAAAGTGAATAAAGTCGACCACTGGTTCCCTTGTATATGCCAGTTGTGTTGAACTAGAATTAGGATTATCGATCATTGGTTCCCTTGTATATGCCAGTTGTGTTGATATTAGTCAGACCAGTATCTCAATCTATTAGGATAGGTTCATTTTGGCGGAGGCCTTCAGACAGATATGGGAAACGTCGTTCACTTAGTAAACATCAAAACCATCTATGTTTTTCTATATCCATCTTCTTGATTTATCCATGTGATTAGTTTTTGACTCCGGATATTGACTATCTGAGTAGAGCTCTGTCACTTTATATGAGTTTTAGTATGCTTGAGTACAAACTCGTGTACAGCAATTGTAATTTCGCATCAGTGTACTTCCTCCTGTAGTCAATAAGTATGCCAACCAAGGAGATTCTTTAGTGCCTTCCAAGGTTCTGCGTAGATAGCTAAAGTCTGGAGTAAAGGTTTTGTGGGTATACCTCTTGTAAGCCCTCCGGAGACAACACTCCGCCACTAGGGACACTTAGGGGTTTAAAGGCTTATTACATACGCTAAATGCAATCGACGATGCCTGCGTCAGTGAGTTAGGATTTTATTTTATTTTATTTTATTTTTGCTCGAGGACTAGAAAATAATAGGTTTGGGGGTATTTGATAGACACATTTTTGTGTCTAATTTTTCTCGATTCTATATATTGATAGTGCTCATTTTTGTACTTATTATGGTGTTTTATGTGTGTGTAGGTATTTTTGGCCAATAAACATTTTTGGAAAAATCTGCTCGAAAAGTTGCGCAGGGCACCCCGGAGGACACTTGCTATTCGGACCCCTCAAATGGATAAGGGGTAACCAATTACTAAGGGGTAACCAATTACTAAGGGGCGACCTAATGACTAAGGGGCGTCCATTTCCAGGCAGCTGCTAAAGGGAGACCAGCAAAGGATAGGGGGAGGTCATCTTCATCGTTTTTAAACTCAGAAATTGGCGGGAAAAAATGTTGTAGACGAACCAGAGTTGGGGATTGATTTCGAAAGTGTTTTAGAGAGATTCAATCGCTTAAATTTGTTGGGCTAGACGTGATTGAGCATAACAGGCTTGGTATGTGCGCTGGAATCGATCAAATTGGGCTGGATAATCCGAAAAAAGGAAACAGAGGTTAAAGTGAACACGGAAACTTTGTGGAATTATTTTAGGAATTTCAGGGAGACTAAAGACGTGAGATTGTTTCCTAAGGTGATATTCTATCTAAGGAAGAGTTTCGGATGATTTGGAAGTCTTAGAAACGCTTAAGGAAATCGGCAGAGAAGATTATTGCCGTGGCTTGCACGAAAAGAAAAAGAGAGAATTAATCGTTATTTTTAGGTTTCTGAGCAGTATAAAAGGTGTGTTCGAGTCCCAGAGAAGGTTACGAAGTTATTGGAGCAGTCGCAGAGGAGTTTGTAACACTACAGAGCTGAATTGATCAAGTTGCAGGAAAACCCGAGTTTCTGCTGCTGCTGCTGAAGAACAAACTTGCAAATAAGAACAACGTCTCAAATTTGTAACGCTGCTACAATAACTTCTTTGTAACAGTCAGTCCTTTGTTTTGCAACACCAATACACGTTGCAAATAATCAGTGTTATAGTTTTTCATCTTTTAATCAACTTTTGAACCATAAACAAATATTTTGAGCAAGTGATTAATATGAGGAGCTAAACCCCATTGCTGAGGTGATAGAGAAAGCTATTTTTCCAACAAGAAGTGGTATATTCTATTTTATTTATTTATTTGCAATTATTTTATGATTATCTGCCTTGGTTGAAAATTGTTTGAATGATCCTTGTTAAGCAATTGTTATTTCTTTTGATAGAGCATACTTGGACCTAGGTTTTTGATGTTCTATGCTTCGGATTTACACTTGTTATTTTGATAATCTACTTGTTGCAATAGTTAGAATCAAATTAAACGACAAAATTGCATAAATATAAATATTGGGATTAAATCACTTTGAACTTGGAAAATAGTGGAATCTTAGCCTCAGTGTTCTTTTAATATTGATATCATCTTTGGTTGAGTTTGTGACAATTTTTAGTTTGTTTTCTATTTTAGTTTTAGAATTTAAGTCTATATTTTATCCTCCGCAAGTCTGAGAATCGAACCACTTTTACCACTATCTACAAATCACATCAGTCTCCTAATCTTATGCAGAACTCTACCAGTAATTCCCAACCAAATCCTTCAATATCTCTAGAGAAGTCGTGCACATCTACGGCAGAACATCTGGATAAGACATCTAATGGAGTATGTTTTTTTTGATTTTTTTTTCTTCGTAAATCTATATTGCTAATTCTAGCATCTTCTTTTTATATAATGTTCATATGTCGTATCTCCGCAGAAAGCAAAATACGACTTTTGGAATGGATCTAGGGGAAACGTCGTTGCTAGAGGCAGTATTTTACCTATGGTGCCTAACCAGAAAATACATGGACAAGATCTTCCTAGTAATTGTTATACTGTCAATATTTAGGAGGTTATAGTTCCATAGTTCGTGTTAACCGAACCAAGTGGTGAGTTTAAGTTATTAGGGGAAGCTAAAGATGGTTTTGTGGCATGGCCGAAAGATAACTTTTCCATCTCTGATGACAAGGTTAGTTTCTTAGCTCTTTTGCTTTGTTAATCAAGTATATAAATAGTTTTACATAAATCGTGTATTCAGTTTGATTAAAGAATAAGTACGAGATAGAAATATATTAACACCTAAATGGAACATGAATGCCAGTGTAAATTTGAAAATTGATATTTGGTTACGGATTTTATTATGGACGTCAGCTGTGAAAAATGTCGCGGCCTTCAGTGAAGTTGGCTTTATTACATTGTTGGAAAAATGACTTGTCTTTTTTTGTTGAGAATTCACATGACAGACGAATTCGCCTTGGATTTAGAATATATATATATAATACATTTAATCTCTTGTTGCAAGAAACTCCACAGCATGGAAAACCTCATGAGCAACCAGAACCAGTTTTAGATTCTGAGAATAAATTGGACAGTGAAAAACTGAATGAGGAGCACCTAGCAGTCAATCCACATTCGGGGAGTCATGCAGCCTCTGAAAAGATTTCTCAGAAGACTAAAAATGCGCAAAGAAGGTTATATGTACCAACTGTGCAGAAGGCATTGCAACTTTCAGCTACGCACCAGAGGAAGACAAGGTTTGGCACGTCGAGAATGTCACAACCTGATACGTTGCATGTAGAGACACCACCATCAAAAAAGTTGAAGAAAAACTGATGATTTTTAGATAAATGCTCATCTAACAAGTTCTTTGCTTTTTTAAACAGGGTTTTTGATGTGTGAACTTTTAGTTTACGTATTTTTTAAGTACTGCACTAGATGCATGCTTTTTATGCTGATAGATAGGTTGACATTTATGTGATGAATGATTCACGCTGAATTTTTATGTTTTCTGGAAATGATGAACATGAAAATTGATGGGTTTAGTTTATTTATCTTTAGTAGATTACTGTATGATTGATTACCAATCCAGATGAACCATGGGATGTTATTATGAAGGAAAAATATTTTCATGTTGTTAATCCTTTAACTGATATTGTGAACAAATAGGGGTCTTGGATTTGGCAAGGCATATGCAAAGGTTTGAATATAATTAAAAGACACTACATATGGGAGATATGTGATGGTACTTCTGTGCAAATTTGGAAAGATACTTGGATTCCAAATATGCACATACCTCCAGATAGTCATTTTAGCTCTTTTAATATGAAAACTGTGAATCAGCTCATTGACCAAGACTCTAAGTCTTGGAATTCTGATATTTTGAATGCTTTGTTTGATGAAGATACCGTTAAAAGGATTACTGACATAAGAATTCCTATTGCAGGTAAAGATAAGATGAGATGGGATCCTTCCAGCAATGGGATGTTTACTATAAAATCTGCTTACAATGCCATCTTGAATGAAAACTTAGTTACTAAGCCAACTAAGAACAACTTAGACATCTGCTGGAAATCCTTTTGGAGATATAAGCTACCTCTCAGAATTCAGTATTATACATGGAAATTCCTCACGTGGCCGTATTAGGAATCGTTGGATATCATTTTAGATGATGCAATATTGATCGTTAAATTATATGCATCCTACACCGTCCACATGTAACGTTGTGAGCCGTTCATTGAAGAACCTATAGACACGCCATATAGCGTGGCTATATGTGATATTTTGCCACGCCAATTTACAATTACCTTAATACACGTGGCTGTATTAGGTACCATTGGATCTTGTTTAAGATGATGCAATATTGACCGTTCAGATGTAACGTTGACCGTCCACATGTAACGTTTGGAGCCGTTCATCGGAGCACCTATAGACACGCCATATAACGTGGATTTGTATGATATTTAGCCACGCCAATTTATATCTGCTTAATGTGTCTTTATGTTATGTTTAGCCACGTCAATTAATCTCGAAGCGTGTATATTACGCGTGTGACGCCTCTAAGCCGTTCAGATATGGCGCATCTAAACCATCTACCTGGCACTATCCAAATTCTCTTATATACTTTATAAATTGTGGTTAAATCTGAAATTCATATATGCCAAAAATTCATATTATTATTAATAACACAGTAAAAAATGTTGAGCTTTGGTCTAACAGTTTGCAAAAAAAAAAAATATTAAAGAGCATTTATCCAAAAATCATCAGTTTTTCTTCAACTTTTTTGATGGTGGTGTCTCTGCATGCAATGGATCAGGTTGTGACATTCTCGACGCGCCAAACCTTGCCTTCCTTTGTTGCCCATCTGAAAGTTGGTATGCCTTCTACATAGTTGGTGCATATAACATTCTTTGCACCTTTTTAGTCTTCTGAGAAAGCTTTTCAGAGGCTGCATGCATGACTCCCCGAATGTGGATTGACTGCTAGGTGCTCCTCATTCAGTTTATCACTGTCCAATTTGTTCTCAAAATCTAAAACTGGTTCTGGTTGCTTATGAGGTTTTCCATGTTGTGGAGTTTCTTGTAGCAAGAGATTAAATGTATTATATATATATTCTAAATCCAAGGCGAATTCGTCTGTCATATGAATTATTCGTCTGTCATATGAATTCTCAACAAGAGACAGACAAAAGTCATTTTTCCAACAATGTGATAAAGCCAACTTCACTGAAGGCCGCGCCATTTTTCACAGCTGACGCCCATAATAAAATCCGTAACCACATATCAATTTTCTAATTTACACTGGCATTCATGTTCCATTAGGTGTAAGGTAATTGTAAATTTGCGTGGCCAAATATCACATATAGCCACGCTCTTTGGGGCGTGTCTATAGGAAATCAGTGAACAGCTCACAACGTTACATGTGGACGGTGAAGGATGCATATAATTGAACGGTCAATATTGCATCATCTTAAATGAGATCCAACGATTCCTAATACGGCCACGTGGATCAAGGTAATTGTAAATTGGCGTGGCTAAATAGCACATATAGCCACACTATATGGGGTGTGTCCATAGGATATCCAATCAACGGCTCACAACATTACATGTGGACGGTGAAGGATGCATATAATTTAACGGTCAATATTGCATCATCTTAAATGAGATCCAACGATTCGTAATACGGCTACGTGGACCAAGGTAATTGGAAATTGGCGTGGTTAAATATCACATATAGCCACGCTCTATGGGGAGTGTCTATAGGATATCCAATAAACGGTTCACAACGTTACATGTGGATGGTATTCAACGGTTCCTAATGCAGCCACGTGGATGAAAGTAAGTGAAATTGGCATGGCTAAAACATAACATATAACCACGTTAAACCTATATGGCGTGTATATCGGATAACCAATGGCTACGCCAAAAAGCAATTTGCGTGTCTAAAGTGAACCAAATAGGCACGCCAAAATGCAATTTGTGTGTCTATAGTGAATCAAATAGCCACGCCAAAAGCAATTTGCGTATCTAAAGTGAACCAAATAGCCACGCCAACAAGCAATTTGTGTGTCTAAAGTGAACCAAATAGCCACGCCAAAAAGCAATTTGCATGTCTATAGTGAATCAAATAGCCACGCCAAAAGAAATTTGCGTGTCTATAGTGAACCAAATAGCCACGCCAAAACAATAAATCGTGTGTCTATAGAGTACCAGTACTTAAGTTTTTGGGACCCCATATAGCAACGCCTATATGGCTCTGGCGTGTCTATTTCATGCAGAAATAGACACGCATGGCAGGCGTGGCTATAAGCTACCTAAAACCACATCATGTTACCTAAAACCACACAAGCAGAAGTCACGCCTAGTCCAAACCGAAATGGCGTGACAAACCCCCTATGGACACGCCAATTTGGCGTGGCAAAAAGGTCTTTGTGTACTAGTGTCATTAGTTGTTTATATGACTCTTGCCCCTGTGCTTATCTTGATCTTTTGGGAAATTGAGTTTGAAACTCTAATAAGTGTTTACTTCAATTCTGTATTTGTTTCCGTAGGATTGATTTTTCTGTCAGAGTTCTTTGTGTGTTGTGTCAAAAGAAATCCTTCTTTTCCTTCAAAATTAAGGTCACTCTTGTTGTTCTCTCGGAAATGACATTTTATGGGGGAGAGTTCTTTTGGACTTGTGCTTAATTGCCAAATCTTTGTGGGGAGTGCGGTTGTGGAATATTTTAGGGGTTATCTTGTATCTTTACAAACTCCTTGATGACTGCATTTAGCTTCGGCTTTATGATTGCATCTAAATAAGATGATATACTTTTGCTTTATTTAGGTCAAGAAATGTCTCTTTCGGAAATTTCATTAGGATCCCGTTCTTGTACCTTTGCCATTTTTATTGACAAAAAGGGGGAGAATTAATATGTAGTTCACAATACAAATACATATGGTTTTCAGATCATTATGTAAGGGGGAGTGGTTTCCATGTGATATGGAGTATTGACTAAGGGGGAGTGATACATATCACCATAGTATTGTTGTTGAAGTTGTGATACAATTGGACTTTGACATTGTGTAATGATACTATGACACTGTATAACAATGATTGAGAACTATTATTTTCTTGTTGTTATAGCTACGGATTTTCAACAACGATGATACTAAACTTACAACATTTGGGATCATTGGAGTACTTGGAAGTAACGAAGATTTCGAGTAATGCTGAAGATTAGGCATGTGGAATAGGAGCTACAAAAGTTAATTTATTTATTTTTTGTATTCCATATGTAATAATAGTTTTGTCACTAAAATTGACAAAGGAGGAGATTGTTAGAGCACTGCTCGGTCGAACTCGCACGCGTTGCTATCTCAAGCATGTTTGTCAATGTTAGTGATCAAAACTATAAGTATTGATTTCTAGCCTATATAGTTAAAGGTCTCGGACTAGGATCGAAAGTGTAGTTGAGCTCAAGACTCCGTGGAAATCATCATACAAGACGAAGGACTACTCAAGGAACTGGTGGATCTTCATCGACTAAAAGTTATGTGGATACTTGGACTTATCTGTCACTCAAAAGTCTATCTACTATATCTCCTACTCTTGAGACAAAAGTCGTTTTGATATATAGACTTTCATTATGCACATTTGCTATTTCGAGTCGAGTGTAACTCGACTATCTATTTCTCGAAATATGTGTTGGTAAGCTTTCGCTTTAGCCAAATTCATCTTTACCTAGTGACAGATGTCATGTTATGTTTCAATCACTTTGGAAATTTCTCTAACGAAAAATGGTCTGTGAATAACGGCTATATAACGTCCTCTGAGAATGTTCCAACGATTGAAATGAGAGTTTAGGTTACATAACCATTGGTAGGATATAAGCATTGTTGTGGAAACACATATATGTATAAGTACTTATTCCTTGAACCAAAGTTTGCAAACTTTTTTGATCAAGAGAAACGAAATGTGGCGTGAGCCAAGTCCGCGAACTGGCGGAAGTTCTCGACCTGAGAATTTCTGCTGGAGTTTGTGAACTCCTTCCGTAAGCTTAAGTCCGCGAACCCTATTGGATATTCTGTTTATCTTGGTCCCTTTTCCCACTATATAATACAAGTGATGCCAATATATATGTATCAACTTAATACAAGTTTTCCTAGGCACTAACACAAACAGTTTGTGATCGAAATACACTAAACATACAGTTAGGAACCCTTCGTACTTGTGATCTCTTCCAATGTTTCAACACATATTAAAAACAAGATACTAAGTCGCAATAATAATGATACAATCGCACACAGTCAAACTATCTCCAAAAATTAGTTCTAAACACCCTGTAGAGGTGAGCTTGTCAAACAAAATGAAAACAAGAAGAGATAAAAAGTGTGCACCTTGACAAAGAGAATTCAGTAAAGCAAATGATCAAATGGGCGTATTGAAACGAGTAATCTCTTTGCTTAAGACACTTGATGCCCTGTATAGAATGTTGTTACAGTTTAATGGCATGTGTATCCAACATTCAACAATACCTCGATGTATTTCGCAGCACTTCGATTAAACCGAACAGCGAACGCGAAGTTTTGTATCACAACTCCCTTGACGGACTCTTGAAATGAAAATCAATGAAATTTGTCGAAGTTCAAAATTTTCAGAATACACAAAAGGTTTAGTTTTCTCTATGTACACAAAAAAAATAGTTTTTCTTTCTATACCAAAACGGGAACAGAGAATTAGGTTTTATGCTAAATGAAACGATGCGACGGTTGAGATACTTTTGATCCTAACCATTGGATGATGTATATTCAAATTAAGATTGCAACTTTTCAGTTTTGTTAGTTGCCAAACCCAACCTGTTCGGTAAGGTCACGACGGTTGCTTAATTTGACTATTAGCCATCCATGTTGTTTCACCAACTAAACCCCTGTGTTTAGTTAACCCAATTTTCATTCACTTTTGGAAATAGTCTTGAGTGGCCAAATCAAGACCATATTTCCTACAAACCCAGTCCACGAATTTGAGCAGGTTATATCTAAAATCGGTTGTTCTTGAACTCATGTTTATATAAACTAAGGAATGTTTTTGCAAACCTTGGCTATAAAGTTCATGGACCGATTCGAGTGAATCAAACCGTTTTTGCTTCGATTGTGTCTTGTGTAGTTACATAAGATCTAAGCAATTGAACAGCTTTCTAACTAGTTCATTTGAGTCATTTGAACTAGTTATGGTGAAGAAGAATATGGTGGATATGAAAGTGATCATATGGCTAACCATTTGGTTAACTATTGTTGAACCAACAAATGTTAATGTTTGGGAACGGTTACATAAACCCAAAATTGGACATTTCATTTGTGTGTAACAAGCTAAGTTTTCGATCCAACGGTTGAGAAATATTAGCTTGAATCTAATGAGGTTTTCAACTAACGGTGAATACTGAATGCTTTGTTACCAAGCTAACATTGATTGCAAACCCTGATTTGAAAGACTATATAAGGGAGAACTCTAGCAACTGTGAAACCTAATCCCCACACCTTACGTGTGATACTAGTTGCATAGCTAGAGTCGATTCTCCTTTAACCTTTGGTTTCTTCTTCTAAAACCAGGTTAACGACTTAAAGACTTCATTGGGATTGTGAAGCCAGGCCGATAATAATTTTCTTATAGTTATGTGATCTGATCTTGCGTGTTCTATCGTTACGAGTACAATTGTAATAATTGGCTCGAGATTTATATCTCCGATAGGCAAGATAGAAAAGTAATCACAAACATTTCGTCTCATCGTTTGTGATTCCAAAATATCTTTTTTCGCTACGTCGATTAGGATTATTGTGAGGTGATTGATAATACTAGGCTGTTCTTCGGGAATATAAGTCCGGTTTATCAATTGGTTCATGTACACCTTGATTTATCAAAAGACGGAACAAAACTCGTAGGTATATTCGTGGGAGACGGATTTATCTATTATCGTAGACTTTTCTGTGTGATACAGATTTTTTTATTAAAGTCTTCGACTTTGGGTCGTAGCAACTCTTAGTTGTGGGTGAGATCAGCTAAGGGAATCAAGTACGTAGCATCCTACTGGGATCAGAGACGTAGGAGCGTAAATGTACCTTGGATCAGTGTGAGATTGATTGGGGTTCAACTACAGTCCAGACCGAAGTTAGTTTGGAGTAGGCTAGTGTTTGTAGCGGCTTAATACAGTGTGTGTTCAATCTGGACTAGGTCCCGGGGTTTCTCTGCATTTGCGGTTTCCTTGTTAACGAAATTCTGGTGTCTGTCTTATTTCTTTTCCGTATTATATTTTTTTATATAATTGAAATATCACAGGTTGTGCATTGTTCAATCAATTAGAATATCCGACCTTTTGGTTGTTGATTTAAATTGATTGACACTTGGATATTGGTCTTTGGTACCATCCAAGTTATCTCTCTTTGATAAAGACTCGCAAATTTTGCATTTGCTTGAGTAAAGATCAAATCGAGAGATTGAGATACAAAACTCTTTGATATACTTTTTATCTAGATTGAGTCTGACATTCTAGTTGATTCTCTAGAAAGTATATTGGAGTTTGTCCATACAGATTGCTAAGCGAAATATTGGGTGTGGTTGTTGTACCCCCACTTTTTCACCCTTATATAGTCTTCAAATCAGGGTTTGCAATCAATGCTACCTTGGTAACAAAGCATTCAATATTCACCATTAGATGAAAACCTGATTAGATTCAAGCTAATATCTTTCAATCGTTAGATCGAATCTTAGCTTGTTATACACACATGAAATGTAACTTCATTTAGGTTTGAGTAACAGTACCTAAACGTGTACAAGTTGTTGGTTCAACGGTAGTTAACCATAGGTTAGCCATATGAGCACTTTCATATCAACTTTATTCTTCTTTACCACAACTAGTTCAAATGACTCAAATGAACTAGTTAGAGAGTTCAATTGCTTAGATCTCATAGAAGTATACAAGACACAATCGAAACAAAAACAGTTTTGATTCACTCGAATCGATTCATGAACATTATAGTGATAGTTTGCAAAGATTGCATTCCTTAGAATATAAATGTCTTAGTTCACGAATTAAACTGTTTTTAGAAAATAACCTACTTAAGTACGCATACTGGTACGCGGACTTAAGAATCCGGATTAAGTTTGTTTTCAGTTCACAAACTCCATCAAAAATTCACGGGATGTGAACTTCCGACAGTACGCGTACTGGTACGCAGACTTTAGTTCCGGTTATGCTGAGCAGCAAAGTACGCATACTTTTGGTTCAAGGATATTGGACTTACACACATATGAGTTGTCTCACAATGTTTATATCCAACCATGGTTATGTATTCTAAACTCTCATTTCAATCATTGAAACATTCTTAGAGAACGTTATATAGTTGTTGTTCACAAACTATTTTTCGTCAAAGCGATTTTCAAGTGATTGAAACTAATATGACTTTCGTCACTAGTAAAGATGAACTTGGCCAAAGCGAAAGCTTACAAACACAGATTTCGATAAATAGATAAGCGAGATAAACTTAGCTCTAAATAGTACATGTGTATAATCATAGTCTATATAACAATACGACTTTTGTCTCAATATAGGAGATAAAGTAGACTTTTGAGTGATAGATAAGTTCAAGTCTCCACATACCTTTTTATCGATGAAGTTCCACCAGTTCCTTGAATAGTTCTTCGTGTTTGCATGATGAATACCGTGGATTCTAGAGCTCAATTACACTTTCTATCCTAGTCCGAGACTTAGCTATTAGTAGATTAGAAATCAAGACTTATAGTTTTGGAAACTAAACTTGACAAACAAGCTTGAGATAGCAATGCTTGCGAGTTCGACCGAGTAGTGCTATAACAATCTCCCCCTTTGCCAATTTTAGTGACAAAACTATCAATACATATGGAATACAAAATAAATAAACTTTGCAGCTTCACTTACACATGCATGATCTCCTTGGTTCTTCAACATTACTCGAAATCTTCGTCACTTCCATGTACTCCAATGATTCTAAAGGTTGTAAGTTCAGCATCATCTTTGTTGAAAATCCGTAGCCATAACAATGAGAAAACAAAAGCTCTCAATCATTGTTATACAGTGTCATAGTATTATTACACAGCATCAAAGTTCAATTGTATCACAACTTCGACAACAATACTATGGTGATATGTATCACTCCCCCTTAGTCAATACTCCATCTCACATGAAAACCACTCCCCCTTACATAATGATCAGAAAACCATATGTGTTTGTAGTGTGAACTACACATTAATTCTCTCCCTTTTTATCAATAAAATTGGCAAAGGTACGAAAACTAGTGGGATCCTCATGAACTTTCCATACAGACACTTCATGACCAAAAGAAAGTACATATCAACTTTTTAGATGCAATCATATAGCCGAAGCTAAATGCATTCATCAAGGAGTTTATATAAAGATACAAGATAACCCTTATAATATTCCACATCCGCACTCCCCACAAAGATTTGGCAATTAAGCACAAGTTCAATTAAGAACTCTCCCCCATAAAATGTCATTCTCGAGAGAACAACAAGAGCGACCTTACTTTCATAAGAAAGGAAGGATTTCTTTGGACAACACAAATCACATAAGAATATGAATTTGTATCCAAAATACTCAATTAAATTAACCACAAGAGAACCCATGATTAATTTATTCGGAAATGCTCAACATAAGAAAACTTACGGAGCCGCACAGTACATACATAAGAAATATGGATCCGGGAAGATCAATACTGTGGAATAGACAAGGATTCATTCTATTTTCCATCATTATTTGCACAATGACATACAATAGACATAATCCTTGTAAACAAAAGTTTTATCCTTTCTTCCATCAAATAATGACATAAAGGCTTTAACTTTTGTAAGTCAAAAGTTCATTCAATCTTTTATCAATACTTGCATATCGACATATGAAGGACTTAACTTTTGACCACGTATGGGAAAATCATAGTTCAAGGACGCAAACACACATATCCCATAACAAATTGCAATATATAAAACCATAAAGATTAATACCGCAAAATCATCTTCCAAACAGACTTTAGAATTTAAGTAAATAAATCTAAAAACATCGAAGATGAAATTTTTTGGACATAGCTATGTGTATTCACAATAACGGCTATTCCAAACTCTAGTTATTCTTTCTAAAACACAAGAATAAAATTCTCATAAGAAGATTTCCTACACAAAATAAAATCAACAAGCTAAATAACAAGGACAGACTCTTAAACCATCAAAACCGAACACGAACTGAAATCAAATAGACGTTTCGGAATCCTCATGAGCCTTGAGGTCTTTGAGCTTGTGATTGACAGCATCTACTGCTTCTTCAGAGAAGATATCCTTATTGAGAAGATCTTTAACATGTGTCTTTATGAGAGCAAGGTCAGAAGTAACCTTTTTCAACTCAGTTCTTAACACATCAAGACTCTTCATAGTATCAACGAGTTGCACTTTTGCTTCCTCAAAGCATTTAAGAAAATCAAGAACCACATCTGCAGAAATTTCGTCAACTTCCTCAATATCTGAGTAACTATCAGAAGATTGAGAAAGAGAGTCCTCAACTTCTACAAAGGTTCCCCTGTCTTCATCGAATTCGAAATATACAACATTATCAATAAACTCTTTTGGCAGATCCCAAGAGCAAAGAGAAGAATCCATTGATAATAGAAAACCTAGAGTGAGGTAACTCAACTCAATAGGAGAGGTATATGAACGATTTCGGAAAGCCTTAAGGTTTTTAGACATAGGTTCATGACCAGTAACATGGGTACCCGTATGAACACAAACTTGACCCAAAAAAAAGTCAAAGCTTCACAACAAAACAAGTAAAGACATATTCTTGCTTAGTGAGAAGATTCCACACGTATTAGCTTGATAAATTTTACATTCTCATTAGAGAAAAAATCAGAGCATAAGAGTAGTAATTTTGACAAGACAAACCAAACGAAAGACTTGAAAAGAGTTGATACAAAAACAAATACTCATGGAAACATGTTTATAGGTGGTAATCTGGCTAGACACTACAAGATAATAGCTAGAGAATCAAGAACACATTGTCATCAAGTATACCTGATAACATCTCACCCAACCAGGTTTTTATTTTTGTATGAGTGAGATCTCAACCTTGTGATTAATTTTCACAAGTATGAGCTTTCATCTCATCAAAGGAAAGTTGTTTTGGTTAAGCCTATTTTTCCGAATCTTTGGAGGAAAACTGTTGTGATGCAAAAAGTTATCATAAACCAACCTATTATCAAAATGTGACTCGTAGAGTTGATTCTTACCTGAAGCATGTTGTCTAGAATGACTCGACAGCCTGTTGATGATTTCTTTATAACTTTCAATTATCACCTTTAGGTTATTTCTCATATCATCATTTTTGCTTCCTTCTTCTCATACTTGGTTCACAATATTATCTCTCTTTCTGACAGAAGAAAATTTCTAATTTCTTCTTAGACGATTTATGTTGAAACGTCTGTCATGATTCTGAGCATTTGAAGAACTCATTGAACTGACTTTCCTGGTAGAATACACAGGGCGACTACTGAAACCAATTGGTTTGAACATACGAATGTCAGTCACACCTTTGAGGATTAAGTCTAAGGTGTGATGAAGTCGAACACATGAATTGTTATTCAACCTAGAGTTTCCCTTTTGCTTCACATGCCCTTTTGAATCACAAAAGAGACATACTTTCTGATCACGAGGGTGATTAGATAGTACAGAATTAACATCATCGTTTGAAGATTCCTTCCTTCCATGTGATGTGATACAACCTTGGTCAAAGGAAGCTATATGCACATCCTTTCCGATAGGAAGGGATTCCGATTTTACTTCTGGAACTGGAACTTTCTCAGTTGCAATCGGAGTAGATGGTATAGAGGACTTTTTGGAACATCCTTGAATCGAGAGTTTATTCAAGAGATGTTTAATTTCCAAAGCATCATTTTTGAGGCTTGCCTCAAGTAGGATACATGAAGACTGAACTTCAGCGTCTTTGGAGTCATAGTCTCTTACTATACCGAGAAGAACATTGACATTGTTTTTCAACCGACTAAATCTATCAGCTTGGATTCTAACAAGGTTAAGAATCAGTTTACTCTCTTCAGCTGCTTCCCTTTTGTCGGAGTCAGACTCTTTTGAAGCATAATCGGGATAACACATGTCATTGTTAGTCTGCTTAATTAGAACACTAGGTTCGTTTGTATTTGAGATTGAAGAATCTTTCTCTTTAGTAGAAATTGCCGAAACAAACCTTTTATTTTCTGGTGACACGTTTATCAGAGAGATTACTGTCCATATAGTCAGATCACTACAAACACGGACTTATAAGGTCTTAAACATGTTTGCCTGCTCTGGTACTAATTGAAAAAGCGGGGGTCTAACAACCACACCCAATATTTCGCTTAGCAATCTGTATGGACTAACTCCAATATACTTTTAAGAGAATCAACTAGACAGTCAGACTCAGTCTTAACAAAAAGTATATCAAGGAGTTATATCTCAATTTCTCGATTCAATACTTACTCAAGCAAATAGAATTCTGCGAGTCTAATTGAACACAAGAGAAATTAACTTGAACGGTACCAAAGGCCAATGTTCAAGTATCAATCAATTTCAATCAACAACCAAAGGTTGTATTTACCAATTGATCGATTCAACGGATAACCTGTGATATTTCAATTATATAACAAAATATAATGCGGAAAAGATATAATACAGACACCAGAAGTTTTGTTAACGAGGAAACCGCAAATGCAGAAAAACCTCGGGACCTAGTCCAGATTGAACACACACTGTATTAAGTCTCTACAGACACTAGCCTACTACAAACTAACTTCGGTCTGGACTGTTGTTTAACCCCAATCAATCTCACACTGATCCAAGGTACAGTTGCACTACTTACGTCTCTAATCCCAGCAGGATACTACGCACTTGATTCCCTGAGTTGATCTCACCCATAACTAAGAGTTTCTACGACCTAAAGTCGAAGACTTCAATAAACAAATCTGAATCACACAGAAAAGTCTACAGGAATAGATAAATATGTCTCCCACAGAAATACCTACGAGTTTTGTTCCGTCTTTTGATAAATCAAGGTGAACATGAACCAATCGATAACCCGGACTTATATTCCTTAAGAACAGCCTAGAATTATCAATCACCTCACAATAATCTAAATTGTATGATGGTGAAACTAGATATTGTGGAATCACAAACGAAGAGACGAAGATGTTTGTGACTACTTTTCTATCTTGCCTATCGCAGAAATTAATTTCAAGCCAATCTTTCGATTGTACTCAAATACGATAAAAACATCAAGATCAGATCACGCAACTACAAAGAAAATAGTTGGGTCTGGCTTCCCAATCCCAATGAAGTCTTTAAGTCGTTAACCTAGAGGGTCTAGGTAGAAACCTAAGGTTAAAGGAGAATAGACTCTAGCTTATACAACTAGTATCACACATGAGGTGTGGGGATTAGGTTTCCCGGTTGCTAGAGTTCTCCTTTATATAGTCTTCAAATCATGGGTTGCAATCAATGCTACCTTGGTAACAAAGCATTCAATATTCACCGTTAGATGAAAACCTGATTAGATTCAAGATAATATCTTTCAACCGTTAGATCGAATCTTAGCTTGTTATACCCACATAAAATGTAACTTCATTTAGGTTTGAGTAACCGTAACTAAACGTGTACAAGTCGTTGGTTCAACGGTAGTTAACCATAGGTTAGCCATATGAGCACTTTCATATCAACCTTATTCTTCTTTACCACAACTAGTTCAAATGACTCAAATTAACTAGTTAGAGAGTTGTTAAATTGCTTAGATATGATAGAAGTATACAAGACACAATCGAAACAAAAACATTTTTGATTCACTCGAATCGATTCGTGAACATTATAACCACGGTTTGCAAAGACTGCATTCCTTAAAATATAAATGTCTTAGTTCACGAATTAAACTGTTTTTAGAAAATAACCTACTTAAGTTCGCATGCTAGTACCCGGATTAAGTTTGTTTTCAGTTCACAAACTCCAGCAGAAATTCACGGGATGTGAACTTCCGACAGTACGCGTACTGGTACGCGGAGTTTAGTTCCGGTTATGCTGAGCAGCAAAGTACGCATACTTTGGTTCAAGGATATTGGACTTACACACATATGAGTCGTCTCACAATGTTTATATCCAACCATGGTTATGTAATCTAAACTCTCATTTCAACCATTGAAACATTCTTAGAGAACGTTATAAAGTTGTTGTTCACAAACTATTTTCGTCAAAGCGATTTTCAGGTGATTGAAACTAATATGACTTTCGTCACTAGTAAAGATGAACTTGGCCAAAGCGAAAGCTTACCATCACATATTTAGAGAAATAGATAAGCGAGATAAACTAAGCTTGAAATAGTACATGTGTATAATCATAGTCTATATAGCAATATGACTTTTGTCTCAAGATAGGAGATAAAGTAGACTTTTGAGTGATAGATAAGTTTAAGTCTCCACATACCTTTTTGTCGATGAAGTTCCACCAGTTCCTTGAGTAGTTCTTCGTCTTTGCATGATGAACACCGTGGAGTCTAGAGCTCAACTATACTTTCTATCCTAGTCCGAGACTTAGCTATTAGTAGACTAGAAATCAAGACTTATAGTTTTGGCAACTAAACTTGACAAACAAGCTTGAGATAGCAACGCTAGCGAGTTCGACTGAGCAGTGCTCTAACAACTGGGTTTCGGAAAAGAAAATGGAATTTACATTAATATTCTTGACAAATGAAACTTAAATAACTCATATATGAGAGAATTTAAAAAAATGCCTGATTGGTCGTGCCATGGGACGACATGGGATGGAATAACGGTCAGGTGTGGTATGCCTTGAGCCATTTTCCATTGATGACCGCTTCCAATTTGTCTCCATCCTCTTTGACAATCTTGTAGTACCCACTGTTATAAGCCTTGGTGATCACGTAAGGACCTTCCTATTTTGGGTAAAACTTTGGTGTGGACATGTCTTGCTGAACGTGCGTGGCGGTCATTAATACCAGATTTCCTACTTGAAAAACTCGAGGTTTTACAGCTTTATCGTATGCTCTGGAGATCCTCTTTCTGTACACCTGAGCATGCTCTTCCGCTTTCATTCTCCCGGAGTTCAGAGTATCCAACTCCGTTATTCTGGAACTCGATGCTTCGGCCTCATTCCATTGGACTCCACTTGTTGCTGCAATCCTAGCTGACGTAAATTTAATCTCTGCTGGGAGAATTGTGTCTGCGCCATAGAAAAGTGAATAGGGAGAAACGCCAGTAGAGCTCCTAGGTGCCGCCCGATATGCCCACAGCGCCATAGGCAGTTGTTCGTGCCACGTCCTGGGATTATCATGCATTGTTCGACTGAGAATTCGAATCAAAGTCTTGTTTGTGCTTTCGGCTTGCCCATTCCCTTGAGGGTAATAAGGAGTAGAGAAGACTTGCTTAATTTCATATTCTTCAAGCAATTCTCGTACTTGCTTGTTGGCAAAGGGGGTACCATTATCAGTAATGATGTGCTTAGGTACGCCAAACCGACAAATGATGTATTCTTTATTGAACGATGCAATTGTCGCTCCTGTGGTTCCTCGAAGAGGAATAGCTTCGACCCATTTGGTAAAGTACTCCATCCCGGTTATGATATACTCGTGCTGCTTTGACGAAGGTGGATTGATTTTCCTAATAATATCAAGTCCCCAGCTGTAGAAAGGCCATGGACTACTTACTGAATGAAGGGGATTACAAGGCGTGTGGATGAGATCCCCGTGAATTTGACATTCGTGGCATTTCTGAACAAACGTCGATGCATCATCCTCCATAGTTGTCCAGTAATATTTTTTGTGTACTTGTAGGAATAACTTCTTCTTCCCTTAGTGTTCACCTTCATGTGTTTCTTTCAGCATAGTATGGATTTCAGACTTTTCCAAACATCGTAGCAGGTCTCCTCCAAAGCTTTTGCGGTATAGGATTCCCTCATGAAATACGAATCTATTGGCTTTTTGCTTCATCTTGGATGCATCCTTCTTGTTGGTAGGTAGCATGCCGTCGCGGAGATAATTGACATATGGCTTTCACTAGTCCCCAACATAACCAACGATAAGAACTTCCAATTGATGTGGTGGCGCTTGACACTTTGAGCAAGACCCTTGGAGCGCTCGGGATTGGGTCTCCAAATCCGGCCAGTAGTAGTCAAGGCGTTGAAGACGTCGGTAAAGAGTCACCACTAACGTTTGTCCACAGATCTCACCATGAATACGGTTAAGATGCAGTTGTGCTTCTTTGTCTCCGAGACATCTTGACAGGGATCCATCTGGGTTTCGGTTGTATAACGCTCCATGGAGCATGAAGAAGCTTTGTAGGGTTTTGAGACTAACCTTTCCTTGGGACTCTTGAAAAATCGGAGTTCTCCAATCATTAGCTTCTGTATATTTGGACTGTGAAAGCCACGTTGATGCCACGGTCCGTCTTCTCACTGTCAAAGTCTCTTCAAAACCCTTCGAATTGCAGCTTTGAGGCTAATGTAGCTAGGAAATCGGCGTGTTTGTTGTTATTACGGCCTATATGGGTTATGGTTACATCAGCAAAGTAGTTCAATAGCTTTTGCGCCTCAGATCTATTAGGGTCTAGTGTTACCTCTTTGAGCGAGTATACACCATTCATCTGGTTGACAAGTAATTTAGAGTCGCCTCTTACTTCTAGGTGTGTGGCTCCTGCTTGTTTGGCTAGTGACAGTCCTCTGAGGAAAGATTCATATTCTGCCGAATTTTTGGTGCACTGAAAGTCCAGCTTGAAAGAATGCGAAAAGACTTCACAAGTTGGAGACGCTAGAACTACATCCGCTCCTCCGGTATTACTGCTAGGGGTAGCAGATCCGTCGAAATACAGTAGCCACGCTTCCTCTTTGACAAAAGAGATTTCTGGAAACTCCCCAAGAAGGTCTTCATGTAGTGCGGTAGTACCTTCTCTCGGGAATGCTGCTAGTAAATATGCTACTGCTTGTCCTTTGATAGTCTACGGAGGAGTGCACGTTATATCGAGCTCTGACATTTGGAGTAGCCATTTCTCCGGCCTGCCTATCAAGGTCGGTTTTGAGAGCAAGAACTTGACATGATCGGCTTTAGCTATTAGCACCACTTTGTTTGACAGCAAATAGTGTCTAAACTTCTGAATAGCGTGAATTAGGGATAGACACGCTTTTTATGCCTTAGGATACCTGAGTTCAGCATCCCTTAAAGTATGACTGAAGTAGTATATAGGGTGTTGAATCCCTTCATCATCTTCTTGAGCAAGGAGGGATCCAACAGGAGCATCGCTAGAAGCAGTGTATAGGCACAACGGCCTTCCTTGTGTGGGAGATTTCACAACAGCCGGTGATGACAATATTAGTTGAATTTTCCGAAAGGCTTCTTGCTGCAGCGTGGTCCAAACAAATCTTGCTCCCTTTTGCAACAAGGGGGTGAATGAAGCGATAAGCTAGGCCAAACCAGGTATAAAACGTCGAATATATTTTACCTTTCCCATGAAGCTCTGGAGTTCTTTCACAGTTTGCGGAGGAGGAATTGTGAGGATAGCTTGGGTCTTGGTCGGATCTACCTTGATTCCTTCAGCAGTGACTTGGAATCCCAGAAATTTGCCGGAAGAGACCCCAAAATCACATTTCAATGGGTTCATTTTCAGTTTGTACTCACGACACCTTTCAAACACTTGTCCTAGAATGTCCATATGGGCTGCTCGAGTTTTTGATTTGACTATTATGTCATTTACGTAATCTTCAACTTGCTTGTGCATCATGTCATGGAAAATTCCAGTCATGGCGCGTTGATAGGTAGCACCAGCATTTTTCAAACCGAAAGGCATCATAGTATAATAAAAGTTTCCAAGAGGAGTTTGAAAAGTTGTCTTACTTGCGTCGTGTTCATAAATCTTTATCTGGATGTAGCCGATGTACCCATCCATGAAGGATAACATGCCACGTCCGCTGGTAGCGTCTACTAGCATGTCAATGTTGGGAAGGGGAAAATCGTCCTTGGGGCAACATTTGTTCAGATATCTGAAATCGACGCAACACCTAATTTGACCATTTTTATTCTTTACGGGAACCACATTGGCCAACCAGATAGGATGGTGAATGGGTTTGATGAAGCCGACAGCTAGTAACTTCTGAATCTCAGTCTTGATTTGTTTATCCACGTCATGTATGAACTGTACTGGAGATTGCTTGACCAGCTTGGATCCAGGTATTATATGCAGATGATGAGTGACCAGTTTTTCATCCATGTCGGGCGTTTCCTCGTATGTCCACGCGAATATGTCTTGGTACACCTTAAAAAGATTCACAAGTTTCGTGCGTTCATCTACACATAGAGCTGAACTGATGGAGACAGGCCTTGGAGATTCTTCATTTCCGATGTTGACAATTTCGAGTTCATCTGCGGTGGAATCGGTGTCGTCTTGCAATTTCCGTGGAGCATCTGGTACTTCTTTTTATAGCTTGTCATTATGGTTGCATTCTATTAGGCAGAGAGACTGGGCGGCAGTCTCCCCTGTTAATTGCTAACAACGACGCTGATATATAGTTTATCCTTTTTGGTCACGACTCGCCACAAAAGTTTGTTCCCTATTGGTATGAAGATGAACCGAGTTTTTATTTGATGAAGAAGGATTGGTGTGTCCTGTCAGCATAGGCGCGCCGTGAGATCTGGTCTCTTTTTTTAGTGATGCGAGTCGGTCTTCCTCCTCGATCGACGTCCACGTAGGGAGTGGAGTGAAGTAAACCTTGCTTAATGAATATCGTGAACTTTCTTTTGGCTCAAACAGTTCCACGCCACAAATTGGTGCATAAGGAGACAATGACGCAGGAATGCAAAAAACTTCTTCCTTCAGCATAGTTTTCAGGTACTAGTGATACGTTGAGGAAATGATCTTATTATCATGAAGCCACGGTCTTCCCAGTATCATGTGGTAGTCTGGCTCCTTCTCTATTACCTCGAATTTTACCTTCGACTGGACAGGTCCTACTGATAGATTCAGATTGATGTACCCATACGTGCTGATTTGGTTTCCTTCGAAATCTGTCATCATGGTAGGCTGTCGTACAATTTTGTTTGGTCGAACCTTGGTTGTCCTGAGAGTTTTAAGAGTAATAACATTTGAGTACGCTCCCGTATCGATGAGGGCCCTTTTGATTTCTGAATCTTTGATGCGTGCAGTAACATGCAGGGCTCTGTTATGGCCCTCTTCTGCCATCATGTCGTCTTCAGTAAATGTAACATTGTTTACGGACATCTCTGATGTTTTTGAGGTTTCTGGATGCGAAGGAGCCAAACGCGTATCTAGAGCTATCTGATTGATTGCAGCAAATATCTCCGCTCGTTGATCCTTTGAGAGGTGTAAAAGCTTGCATAAAATTTCTACTAGATAAGTTGCTTCCCGGTCCACCGGCCTCTGGTTGGTAGTGAAATTGTTGACTTGAGGGCGATCATCGTTTGAGGGGTTAGTCCTCAGCACTGGAATTTCTGGAGCAGAGGAGCCGCTCAAATCTAATGTCAACCTGATGAGGAAATTGAGTATATTGTTTATCGTCTCTTTCATCAGATCCATATACCTTGTGTGGATCTCCTATACTCGCGCCAACTCGATCAAGGTTGGAATTTCTATATTGGTTGTGCGATCAGATATAGCGTTGGGAGGAGAAACATCACCATTTGCAAGATTCTGACCGGCGTTTTGAGTTCTTTGTCAAAATTAGGATTGCAACCGAGAGATTAGTCTCCCAATGTGGTCGGTTGTTTTGGGGGTAAAAAATGATTCTGCTGGAAATGATAAATTTGGGTGTGCCGCCGAAAAACGAATCTAAACCCTAAAAAAATGCACTGCACGGGAGTACATTAGATTCGAGATATCAATCTGTACAATTCTTGCCTAAACCGAGAAATGGTCGTTCCAGTCTTGCTTTGGTCACAAAATGAAGGAGAAAGGTTGGTCTTAGGGAGGGAAGTGAAGAAGGTGTTGAGATCAGAATGGTTAACTCTGAAGGTGTGTCTATTTTATGACTTGTATCAGAATATGGAACTGGCTTGCGGAATGTAAGTTATCAGTTCTTTGGTGTTTACTTCTGGATACTGTGTTGATAACCAAAATTGTTGTTGTTGGTAAAAATAGGTCGAAACCTATTTATATAAGTCATAGTTGCACGCACCCTGATCTCATAGGAAGTGGGAGTAGTTGAGTGATGGAGAAGTGGGGTCGTGTGAAAATTTAGAAAACCACGTCTTACGATGAGGGAAGTCGAGTCAGTTTACTCCCACTACTTCTCTGCTGCTACTAACTATTCGCCTTTCCTGACACTTTCTCATAATGGGCGTGTTGCACGCCGCACGCTGTAAACCGCCAGACCAATACCCTTATGAACATCCCTCAGTTTGTGACATGTTTGATGTCTCGAGTATTTTATAGAAAATATGTAGAGAGTTGCTGAGTGGTCTTGCCTGATTATTCTGACCAATCACGCGCAAGCTAGGTGGCGGGTAGTCATGTGTGACGATTCATGTCATGATACTTGCCGCAAAAAATAGCATGTGACGCTATTAGGTTAAAAAACTAAGTTATTTGTGAAGTTGATACTCATAAAATATCGTATGTATTCGATGCATGTAAAGCATCGCTTTTGAGCAAGCAGCTCAAAATAATCGATGCATGCATCGTTATATTGAGCATGTCAGGGTTAGTCGCGGAACCTAGTGTCTTAAAAAGAGCATGACCGGCCGCTTTCAGGAAGTTGCTGGGAACTATTTATGCATGCCAAAGGTAGGCCGGTCGGTCCCTATAGGAGAGTGATGGCTGGTAGCTATTTTGACATCCTATTGGCCGGTCCAAGTTAAATCTAGACCGGTTAAATTGGCTAGCCAAATTGGATGGCTGAGATGATTTGCGGAAGTTATTGGTTACCGCTAATTTATTTAAGACTCCTACAAGAAGTGCGTCCAGCCATCTTTGGGCGATCGTTTAGGAGCCATATAGGCAGGCCGCTGCGTGGCCGATTGTTCCTTATGGAAGGGAGGTGGCCAGTGATTATGGCTATATCTTGTTGAACGCCTATAATATGAGTTAGGACGGCCGATTCGACTGGAGAAGTTAGGAGATGATTTGCGGCAGTTAATGGATGTCGTTGATTTAATTTAGGTTTTAAAAGCCGTGTGGCCAACCCATTTTTGTCCAACGGCTTTTGGTGTTGGTGGCATGCTATAGACTATTCGACCTGCCAGTGCTGCAGTCGGACCGCTAGTGCGCGTATCCACGCCTTTTCCGTCGATTGGAATTGAATCTAGGCCGGTCAATTCGGCTTGTGAAGTTGGACGGTTGAGATCGTTTTGCGACAGCAATGTAATGTTGCTTAACAAAAATTAGGGTTTCGTAAGTCGTGCAGCCATCTAACTTTGGGAAATCGGTTAGTGGCTCTGTTGGTGAGTTGGAAGGGCTTCGGTTGGTCAAAGTATTAGTGGGCCCGCCGGTGTGCCTGATGATGCTTGTCCGGTCGCGTTATGGAGCGGATAAGCTTGATAATTCGAGTGGCCAAAACGTACGGCCGTGGTCGTTTTAAGACTGTCATGGGCAGTCTATATTAAATTCCTTAAGGAATTCAAGCGTGTCGACCAGCCAACTTCCAACTTCATTTAAAAGGTCATCTTATTCTTCTCTGCGTTTAGTTAGCATCGCCATTAGAGACCTTCAAAAGTGTACTCTACGATTATATGGTCATCTTCCTCCCTTCTTCTTCTCTATCTCCCTTCTTTTCTATTTAAACTCCAACACTATACAAAAAAGTACCAAAAATTCATTGAATCTCCATAAATCACGAGATGAGTATACATAAATCATTAAATTTTTATTCTAGTTTTTAATTCATTCTCACTGGTGGTGATGCTTTTCCATCGGGATCTATCCATTCTTTACCCCGACCATCAGAAATCTTACAGAACATCAAATAGATAAAAGATGGAATTTCTCATAATTTGGACGACATGATTTGAATTCTCAGTGGAATCATCAATTCTACCATGAAGTCCTGGTTTTAATTGTTTGTACATATTTCCGTGGTGGAGTAAAACAGATTATGAATTGATTTCAATTTCATCATGTTTATGGGTAAAAATTGTTTCTGCCGGTTTTGGTAAATTTGGGTGCGTTGTTGAGAAACGAATTTAGACCTAAACAAATGCACTGCACGGGAGTACTTTAGATTCGAGAGATCAATCTGCACAATCCTGTCCTAAACCAAGAAATGGTCGTTCCAGTCTTGCTTCGGTCACAAAGTGAAGGAGAAGGGTTGTTCTTAGGGAGGAAAGTGAAGAAGGTGTTGAGACCAGAATGGTTGATTATGAAGGTGTGGTTGTTTTATGACTTGTATCAGAATATGGAACTGGCTTGCAGAATGTAAGCTATCAGTTTTTGGTGTTTTTCTGGATACTTGTGTTGTTGTTAACCAAAACCCTGTTGTTTGGTTGAAATAGGTAAAACCTATTTATACAATCATAATTGAACGCACCCTGATCTCGTAGAAAGTGGAATCATTGAGTGATGGAGAGGTGGGGTAATGTGTAAATGCCAGAAACCACATTCCCACTATGAAGGAAACGGGTTAGTTTATACCCACTACTTCTTGCCGCCACTAAATTCCCTATTTTCTGACACTTTCTTATAATGGGCATGTTGCACGCCGCACTTTGTAAACCGCCGTACCAATGCCCTGATGAGCATCCCCCAGTTTGTGACATGTTTGATGTCTCGAATATTTTCGTGGAAAATATGCAGCAGATTGCTGAGTGGGCCTTGTGTGAAAGACCTGGCTATTCTGATTAATTGTATGCCAACTAAGTAGCAGATATCCATTTGTGGCAAGTCAAAGTCAGGAGACTTGCAGTAGGAGAATAATGTGTGATGTTATTAGGCTTGTCTTGGCTGGTCTCCTAAAACTTTCCATAGGCCTGTCGATTCTGTAGCGAATTTGGACGGTTGATATTGTCATTTACGTGAGAGGGTGGCCGTTGATTATGGCCACATTCCGTTGGCATTTGATAATAGCATAGTGGCGCCATTGGCATATGCGGGTGGCATGGTGGCGTTCAGCGCATGCCAGTGGCAAAGCGACATGGTTGGCACGTTTAGCGCATGCTAGTGGCACAGCGGCATGGTTGGCATATGCCAGTGGCATACTGGCGCGAATAGTGCTTGGCGTTGTCGTGGCAGCTATATTTTGGCATATTGGTGTTAAACACAAATATGGCTCGACAACACTGGTTCCAGTTGCCATATCAAACTTAATGCTCTAGGGAGCATTACTTGGCTTGGTTGGCGTGGCAACCTTACCTAAATCAGGGTTTGGCATGCCAAAACCCTAATTAGCGCGCATGGCACGTGGTCGCGACACGGTGACATTCTTTGTGCAGATGGCGCAATGGCCGCGTCAAAGGAGTTGTGGCGGAGCCATAAGGTGGGAACGACCACAGGCGACAGCCACGGGTAGCCATAGCATGGTGCCATTTTTAGGGTTTCCTGAGCCCAGCATGGCTCGTGGCATGTTGTGAGGCCAAAGTGGCGTAATTTGAGCCACGACCAAAAATTAGGGTTTCAACTAATGGAACTGAGTCAAAAGTCGCACTTTGATCATAAAACCCTAATTGGAGTTTGTCATGGCGTTGGCCACGATCAAAAAGGTGAGTTAGCACGTAGCCGCGCTTATTGTGGCACGTTGGCATGTTGCTGCGGCGGAGTGGCATGTTTGGCATGTTCGGCATGCCGATTAGCACATGGGGGTGGCATGACACGTTTGGCATGCCATTAATATGTTGGCAGAATGACACGTTTTGCATGCCATTAACACACTGGCACGGTTTTTTGGAAAGCCAATTGGTATTGTGACCATCTGGCGCAATTTGCCTTTTTTAATACTGTGGCGGGTTTAGAGCGACCTGATTGGTCGATAGGGAAGAGGGTCGGAAAGTATGGTCCCAGCCACAACTCATGTGCATGTGGCGGGTTTTGAGCGACCTGATTGGTCGATGGGAAAGAGGAGGGTCGGTCGAGCAGCATGGGGGTGTTGCCATCTGCAAGTGGCGCAGGCTGGCCTATGGCACGACCACACCTCCCTTTGCTGCTGCTCCTACATTTTCCGCGGCTCCTCTTTTATCCCTTGTTTTCTGATTTTTGGTAGGATTTTGCGCCTACTAATCCATGGCGGATCAATTCCCTAGTTTGTGTAAGCTTAATTTCGACTAGTAGGGCTAATGTACTGCGCAGGGCACAAAACCCTAATTTTTGCTAATTAATCAGGTTAATATTTGAATCTTGTGAATTATCACAAAATTAATTGAATTTTGTGTGTTGACACAGAGTTTCTTAAATTTATTTCCAGAGAGCAGTATGCTTTCCGATTGAGTACTTTTATGCAAGGACCTTAACCTTGATACTTTAGGAAATTCATGTTACTCTGCTGCGAGTGAACACAAATTGTCATGTCATATTAATATTAAAGGTTCAGCCGGGGAACATAGCACAGAAAGTATTCAAAGAAGCTTGTATTAATTGGATAATACAGGTAAGGTGCCGAAATTTACAGAATATCTAGGATTGTTGCTACATGCACCATTCTGGATAAATTTCACGTGAAGATATTGAATTGCTCAATAAATGCGCCAGTGAAGAGGTTGAGCACTCATCACTTTTACATGGATTTATCTCTTTGCAGAATGGCAGCATATTAAATGCGAGGTTTTACAATTTTAACCCTGAACTAAAAACCACCATCAACACTTCATTATTGTTGATAGTTTGGTCAGGAGTTTCATTACACTTGGTGAATCTTTATCTCTTCTTGTTATGCTTTGTTTATTCTTCGTATTATGTCATTGTACTCTCTGATTCGGGCAAAAAAACATCTGATTTTGTTTTTATGTAATGGATAATGGTATGTAGTTGAGAATTTCAATCTGTTCGGCGAGAATGAAGACAAGATGAATAAGAAAGGGATATGTCTGCACGTGTGTATTTTTAATCCGACACACGAAGCACCAATCATTATTGTAACATGTATTTAGGGTTTCTAAAATTAATTACTT